>NC_134486.1:132151918-132155049 GCF_040206685.1 Ascaphus truei
TCCCTCCCTGTCTCTCTCTCCCTCCCTGTCTCTCTCTCCCTCCCTGTCTCTCTCTCCCTCCCTGTCGCTCTCTCCCTCCCTGTCTCTCTCTCCCTCCCTGTCTCTCTCTCCCTCCCTGTCTCTCTCTCCCTCCCTGTCTCTCTCTCCCTCTCTGTCTCTCTCTGTCTCTCTCTGTCTCTCTCTCCCTCTCTGTCTCTCTCTCCCTCTCTCTCTCTCTCCCCCTCTCTGTGTCTCTCTCCCTCTCTGTCTCTCTCTCCCTCCCTGTCTCCCTCTCCCTCCCTGTCTCCCTCTCCCTCCCTGTCTCCCTCTCCCTCTCCCTCCCTGTCTCCCTCTCCCTCTCCCTCCCTGTCTCCCTCTCCCTCTATGTCTTATCTTAACTGCCGTATACCTACACCGTAGTAACCTACCCTGCTTTCTTCCAGATCTTACTCAAGTTTCACGTGGGAGACATAGGAAGACAGGTAGGGAACACCTCCCCTCCAGTATAGTACCTTGAGGGACTGCGGATCAGGTAAGATCCCAGGCGGGACTGCTGCTTTAGAAATTGTGAAGAGGCGGCATCCTGACACTGGTTAAGGGGTTCAGAATCATTCACATCTGGCTTTTTTTTTTGTTCGATTAGTGAGGTACACACACACACACACACACACACACACACGTACGTAACTATGTAACAAGGACTAATGGTAGTAAAGTATAAGTGTACTACAATAAATAAACTGTTATGTAAAAAAAAAAAAATGTGTCCCGGTTTTTCATTTTTAAAATCACCCTACCCTTTGCTGTCGGAATTTCCTACAATGCATTTCAAACATTACAGTTGGTTACAGTAACTGGAAGGTACAGACAGTGCTGGTAAAATTGTTTGTTTCCTTATCAAAGCCTAAGGATTCAGAAATCCTCTCTGTCTCCCTCTCTGTCTCCCTCTCTGTCTCCCTCTCTGTCTCCCTCTCTGTCTCTCCCTCTGTCTCTCCCTCTGTCTCTCCCTCTGTCTCTCCCTCTGTCTCTCCCTCTGTCTCTCCCTCTGTCTCTCCCTCTGTCTCTCCCTCTGTCTCTCCCTCTGTCTCTCCCTCTCTCTGTCTCCCTCTCTCTGTCTCCCTCTCTGTCTCCCTCTCTGTCTCCCTCTCTGTCTCCCTCTCTGTGTCCCTCTCTGTGTCCCTCTCTGTGTCCCTCTCTGTCTCCCTCTCTGTCTCCCTCTCTGTCTCCCTCTCTGTCTCCCTCTCTGTCTCCCTCTCTGTCTCCCTCTCTGTCTCCCTCTCTGTCTCCCTCTCTGTCTCCCTCTCCCTCTCTGTCTCCCTCTCCCTCTCTGTCTCCCTCTCCCTCTCTGTCTCCCTCTCCCTCTCTGTCTCCCTCTCCCTCTCTGTCTCCCTCTCCCTCTCTGTCTCCCTCTCCCTCTCTGTCTCCCTCTCCCTCTCTGTCTCCCTCTCTGTCTCCCTCTCTGTCTCCCTCTCTGTCTCCCTCTCTGTCTCCCTCTCTGTCTCCCTCTGTCTCCCTCTGTCTCCCTCTGTCTCCCCCTCTGTCTCCCCCTGTGTCTCCCTGTGTCTCCCTGTGTCTCCCTCTGTCTCCCTATCCCTCTGTCTCCCTATCCCTCTGTCTCCCTATCCCTCTGTCTCCCTATCCCTCTGTCTCCCTATCCCTCTGTCTCCCTATCCCTCTGTCTCCCTATCCCTCTGTCTCCCTCTCCCTCTGTCTCCCTCTCCCTCTGTCTCCCTCTCCCTCTGTCTCCCTATCCCTCTGTCTCCCTCTCCCTCTGTCTCCCTCTCCCTCTGTCTCCCTATCCCTCTGTCTCCCTCTCCCTCTGTCTCCCTCTCCCTCTGTCTCCCTCTGTCTCCCTCTCCCTCTGTCTCCCTCTCCCTCTGTCTCCCTCTCCCTCTGTCTCCCCCTGTCTCCCTCTCCCCCTGTCTCCCTCTCCCCCTGTCTCCCTCTCCCCCTGTCTCCCTCTCCCTCCCTGTCTCCCTCTCCCTCTCCCTCCCTCTCCCTCCCTGTCTCCCTCTCCCTCCCTGTCTCCCTCTCCCTCTCCCTCCCTGTCTCCCTCTCCCTCTCCCTCCCTGTCTCCCTCTCCCTCTCCCTCCCTGTCTCCCTCTCCCTCCCTGTCTCCCCCTCCCTGTCTCCCTCTCCCTCTCCCTCTCCCTCCCTGTCTCCCTCTCCCTCTCCCTCTCCCTCCCTGTCTCCCTCTCCCTCTCCCTCCCTGTCTCCCTCTCCCTCCCTGTCTCCCTCTCCCTCTCCCTCCCTGTCTCCCTCTCCCTCCCTGTCTCCCTCTCCCTCCCTGTCTCCCTCTCCCTCCCTGTCTCCCTCTCCCTCCCTGTCTCCCTCTCCCTCCCTGTCTCCCTCTCCCTCCCTGTCTCCCTCTCCCTCTATGTCTTATCTTAACTGCCGTATACCTACACCGTAGTAACCTACCCTGCTTTCTTCCAGATCTTACTCAAGTTTCACGTGGGAGACATAGGAAGACAGGTAGGGAACACCTCCCCTCCAGTATAGTACCTTGAGGGACTGCGGATCAGGTAAGATCCCAGGCGGGACTGCTGCTTTAGAAATTGTGAAGAGGTGGCATCCTGACACTGGTTAAGGGGTTCAGAATCATTCACATCTGGCTTTTTTTTTTGTTCGATTAGTGAGGTACACACACACACACACACACACACACACACACACACACACACACACACACACACACACACACACACACACACACACACACACACACACACACACACACACGTACGTAACTATGTAACAAGGACTAATGGTAGTAAAGTATAAGTGTACTACAATAAATAATATGTAAAAAAAAAAAAATGTGTCCCGGTTTTTCATTTTTAAAATCACCCTACCCTTTGCTGTCGGAATTTCCTACAATGCATTTCAAAGATTACAGTTGGTTACAGTAACTGGAAGGTACAGACAGTGCTGGTAAAATTGTTTGTTTCCTTATCAAAGCCTAAGGATTCAGAAATCATCTCTGCAGCAGAGGATAAGAGTTTGTGATTGTCCCATAGCAATGCTGATCATTCAAAGAGATGAATTAGAATACCTTATTTACACTCTCTGATCTATCTAATTGATTCTGCACACGATCTGTAAGAATGGTAAGGACGTGGCAGCTGCATTAAGATCTGCAACTATACTGT
>NC_134486.1:132155249-132212749 GCF_040206685.1 Ascaphus truei
TAAAGATGAAGACTCGACGAGCTTTAATATTTAAAGTGCTTTCCTTGTGGTAGGGGCTGGATTGAGCCCCACGCCTACTATATGGTTGGCAAAAAGCAAGTACATCAGTGCAGAACCTTGGGTTCAGTTTCAGTTACTTTTTGGCAGATCTGGAAAAGTTCCATTTATGACAGCTCTCTGTTGTCTAGTCTTCAATCAGTTTTCCATCCAGGGGCAAATATTTTCACCCATTTTCCTTTATTTACTACACTAACCTCTTGTGTGGCACCATATTAAAATCCTTTGAAAAGTCGAAGCATTGGCTGCATTGCCCTGGTCTAAATTCCTACTTGCCTCATCAAAGAAACTAATGCTGACTATTAATAATAATTTTGTTATCAAATGTGTTTCTGAATATTATCAATTAAACAAACCTTCAAGTAGCTTCACCACTGTTGATTTCAGGCTTACAGGACTGCAATTCTCTGGCTCCCTTTTTAATATTGGCACCCATATCCACTTTTTGCCAATGTTATGATACTGAGCCTGTGGAAATTGAGTTTCTGAATATTAAGTGAGTGGGTGGGTGAGCGACGGTGGGTGGGGTGAGCGACGGTGGGTGGTGTGAGCGACGGTGGGTGGGTGAGCGACGGTGGGTGGGTGAGCGACGGTGGGTGGGTGAGCGACGGTGGGTGGGTGAGCGACGGTGGGGTGGGGTGAGCGACGGTGGGGTGGGTGTGAGCGACGGTGGGTGGGTGAGCGACTGTGGGTGGGTGAGTGACTGGGGTGACTGTGGGTGGGTGGTGGGTTACTGGGTGGGTGTCTGTGGGTGGGTGGTGGGTTACTGTGGGGTGGGTGGTGGGTGACTGTGGGTGGGTGGGTGCGTGACTGTGAGTGGGGTGGGTGCGTGACTGTGAGTGGGGTGGGTGTGTGACTGGGTGGGTGGGTGCGTGACTGTGGGTGGGTGGGTGCGTGACTGTGGGGTGGGTGCGTGACTGGGGTGGGTGCGTGACTGTGGGTGGGTGCGTGACTGTGGGTGGGTGCGTGACTGTGGGTGGTGTGCGTGACTGTGGGTGGGTGCGTGACTGTGGGTGGGTGCGTGACTGTGGGTGGGTGGGTGAGTGACTGTGGGTGGGTGGGTGAGTGACTGTGGGTGGGTGGGTGAGTGACTGTGGGTGGGTGGGTGAGTGACTGTGGGTGGGTGGGTGAGTGACTGTGGGTGGGTGGGTGAGTGACTGTGGGTGGGGTGGGTGAGTGACTGTGGGTGGGTGGGTGAGTGACTGTGGGTGGGTGGGGTGAGTGACTGTGGGTGGGTGAGTGACTGTGGGTGGGTGGTTTAGTGTCTCGGTGGGGTGGGTTAGTGATTGTGGGTTGGTGGGTGGGTTAGTGATTGTGGGGTTGGTGGGTGAGTTAGTGATTGTGGGTGGTTTAGTGTCTCGGTGGGTGGATTAGTGACTGGGTGGATGGGTTCTCTCAACCCCCACACGTCTCTCTCACCCCCCACGCGTCTCTCTCACCCCCCACGCGTCTCTCTCACCCCCCACGTGTCCTCTCTCACCCCCCACGCGTCTCTCTCACCCCCCACGCGTCTCTCTCACCCCCCACGCGTCTCTCTCACCCCCCACGCGTCTCTCTCACCCCCCACGCGTCTCTCTCACCCCCCACGCGTCTCTCTCTCACCCCCCACGCGTCTCTCTCTCACCCCCCACGCGTCTCTCTCACCCCCCCACGCGTCTCTCTCACCCCCCACGCGTCTCTCACCCCCCACGCGTCTCTCTCTCACCCCCCACGCGTCTCTCTCACCCCCCACGCGTCTCTCTCTCACCCCCCACGCGTCTCTCTCTCCCACCCCACGCCTCTCTCTCTCTCTCCCACCCCCCACGCCTCTCTCTCTCTCTCCCACCCCCCACGCGTCTCTCTCTCTCCCACCCCCCACGCGTCTCTCTCTCTCCCACCCCCCACGCGTCTCTCTCTCTCCCACCCCCCACGCGTCTCTCTCTCTCCCACCCCCCCACGCGTCTCTCTCTCTCCCACCCCCCCACGCGTCTCTCTCTCTCCCACCCCCACGCCTCTCTCTCCCACCCCCCACGCCTCTCTCTCTCTCCCACCCCCACGCGTCTCTCTCTCTCTCTCCACCCCCCCACGCCTCTCTCTCTCTCTCCCACCCCCCACGCCTCTCTCTCTCCCACCCCCCCCACGCCTCTCTCTCTCTCTCTCTCTCCCACCCCCCACGCCTCTCTCTCTCTCTCTCCCACCCCCCCACGCCTCTCTCTCTCTCTCTCCCACCCCCCCACACGTCTCTCTCTCTCTCTCCCACCCCCCCCCCCCACGCGTCTCTCTCTCTCTCTCTCCCACCCCCCCACGCGTCTCTCTCTCTCTCTCTCCCACCCCCCCACGCGTCTCTCTCTCTCTCCCACCCCCCCACGCGTCTCTCTCTCTCTCTCCACCCCCCACGCGTCCTCTCTCTCTCTCTCCCACCCCCCCACGCGTCTCTCTCTCTCCCACCCCCACGCGTCTCTCTCTCTCTCTCTCCACCCCCCCACCGCCTCCTCTCTCTCTCCCACCCCCCACGCCTCTCTCTCCCACCCCCCCCACGCCTCTCTCTCTCTCTCTCTCCCACCCCCCACGCCTCTCTCTCTCTCTCTCCCACCCCCCACGCCTCTCTCTCTCTCTCCCACCCCCCCACACGTCTCTCTCTCTCTCTCTCTCCCACCCCCCCCACGCGTCTCTCTCTCTCTCTCCCACCCCCCCACGCGTCTCTCTCTCTCTCTCTCCCCCACCCCCACGCGTCTCCTCTCTCTCTCCCACCCCCCCCACGCGTCTCTCTCTCTCTCTCCCACCCCCCCACGCGTCTCTCTCTCTCTCTCCCACCCCCCCACGCGTCTCTCTCTCTCCCACCCGCCACGCGTCTCTCTCTCTCTCTCCCACCCGCCACGCGTCTCTCTCTCTCTCTCTCCCACCCCCCCACGCGTCTTTCTCTCTCTCTCTCCCACCCCCCACAGCGTCTTTCTCTTTCTCTCTCTCCCACCCCCCACGCGTTGCTCTCTCTCTCTCTCCCACCCCCCACGCGTTGCTCTCTCTCTCTCCCACCCCCCACGCGTTGCTCTCTCTCTCTCCCACCCCCCACGCGTTGCTCTCTCTCTCTCTCCCACCCCCCCACGCGTCTCTCTCTCTCTCTCCACCCCCCACGCGTCTCTCTCTCTCTCCCCACCCCCCACGCGTCTCTCTCTCTCCCACCCCCACGCCTCTCTCTCTCCCACCCCCCCACGCCTCTCTCTCTCTCTCTCCCACCCCCCACGCCTCTCTCTCTCTCTCCCACCCCCCACACGTCTCTCTCTCTCTCTCCCACACCCCCCCCACGCGTCTCTCTCTCTCTCCCACCCCCCCCCAGCGTCTCTCCTCTCTCTCTCCCACCCCCCCACGCGTCTCTCTCTCTCTCCCACCCCCCCCACGCGTCTCTCTCTCTCTCTCCCACCCCCCCACGCGTCTCTCTCTCTCTCTCCCACCCCCCCACGCGTCTCTCTCTCTCTCCACCCCCCACGCGTCTCTCTCTCTCTCTCCCACCCCCCCACGCCTCTCTCTCTCTCCCACCCCCCACGCCTCTCTCCTCCCACCCCCCCCACGCCTCTCTCTCTCTCTCTCTCCCACCCCCCCACGCCTCTCTCTCTCTCTCTCCCACCCCCCCACGCCTCTCTCTCTCTCTCTCCCACCCCCCCACACGTCTCTCTCTCTCTCTCTCCCACCCCCCCCCCCACGCGTCTCTCTCTCTCTCCCACCCCCCCACGCGTCTCTCTCTCTCCCACCCCCCCACGCGTCTCTCTCTCTCTCCCACCCCCCCACGCGTCTCTCTCTCTCTCTCCCACCCCCCACGCGTCTCTCTCTCTCTCTCTCTCCCACCCCCCACGCGTCTCTCTCTCTCCCACCCGCCACGCGTCTCTCTCTCTCTCTCTCCCACCCGCACGCGTCTCTCTCTCTCTCTCTCCCACCCCCCACGCGTCTTTCTCTCTCTCTCCCACCCCCCACGCGTCTTTCTCTCTTCTCTCTCTCTCCCACCCCCCACGCGTTGCTCTCTCTCTCTCCCACCCCCCACGCGTTGCTCTCTCTCTCTCCCACCCCCCACGCGTTGCTCTCTCTCTCTCCCACCCCCCACGCGTCTCTCTCTCTCCCACCCCCACGCGTCTCTCTCTCTCTCCCACCCCCCACAGCGTCTGCTCTCTCTCTCCCCACCCCCCCACGCGTCTCTCTCTCTCTCTCTCCCACCCCCACGCGTCTCTCTCTCTCGTCTCTCTCGCTCTCTCCCACCCCCCACGCGTCTCTCTCGCTCTCTCCCACCCCCCCACGCGTCTCTCTCTCGCTCCTCTCCCACCCCCCACGCGTCTCTCTCTCTCTCTCTCTCCCACCCCCCACGCGTCTCTCTCTATTTCTCCCACCCCCCCACGCGTCTCTCTCTCTCTCCACCACCCCCTCGCGTCTCTCTCTCTCCCACCCCCCACGCGTCTCTCTCTCCCACCCCACGCCTCTCTCTCTCTCCCACCCCCCCACGCCTCTCTCTCTCTCCCACCCCCCCACGCGTCTCTCTCCTCTCCCACCCCCCACCGCGTCTCTCTCTCTCCCACCCCCCACGCGTCTCTCTCTCTCCCACCCCCCACGCGTCTCTCTCTCTCTCCCACCCCCCCACGCGTCTCTCTCTCTCCCACCCCCACGCCTCTCTCTCCCACCCCCCCACGCCTCTCTCTCTCTCCCACCCCCCACGCGTCTCTCTCTCTCTCTCTCCACCCCCCCACGCCTCTCTCTCTCTCTCCCACCCCCCACGCCTCTCTCTCCCACCCCCCCCACGCCTCTCTCTCTCTCTCTCTCTCCCACGCCTCTCTCTCTCTCTCTCTCTCCACCCCCCACGCCTCTCTCTCTCTCTCTCCCACCCCCCACACGTCTCTCTCTCTCTCTCTCTCTCTCCCACCCCCCCCCACGCGTCTCTCTCTCTCTCCCACCCCCCCCACGCGTCTCTCTCTCTCTCTCCCACCCCCCCCACGCGTCTCTCTCTCTCTCCCACCCCCCCACGCGTCTCTCTCTCTCTCTCCCACCCCCCTCGCGTCTCTCTCTCTCTCTCCCACCCCCCACGCGTCTCTCTCTCTCCCACCCGCCACGCGTCTCTCTCTCTCTCTCCCACCCGCCACGCGTCTCTCTCTCTCTCTCTCCCACCCCCCACGCGTCTTTCTCTCTCTCTCCCACCCCCCCACGCGTCTTTCTCTTTCTCTCTCTCCTCTCCACACCCCACCACGCGTTGCTCTCTCTCTCTCCCACCCCCCACGCGTTGCTCTCTCTCTCTCCCACCCCCCCACGCGTTGCTCTCTCTCTCTCCCACCCCCCACGCGTTGCTCTCTCTCTCGTCCCACCCCCCACGCGTCTCTCTCTCTCCCACCCCCACGCGTCTCTCTCTCTCTCTCACCCCCCACGCGTCTCTCTCTCTCTCCCCCACCCCCCACGCGTCTCTCTCTCTCTCTCTCCCACCCCCCACGCGTCTCTCTCTCTCTCTCTCTCTCTCGCTCTCTCTCCACCCCCCCCACGCGTCTCTCTCGCTCTCTCCCACCCCCCCACGCGTCTCTCTCTCGCTCTCTCCCACCCCCCACGCGTCTCTCTCTCTCTCCCCCACCCCCACAGCGTCTCTCTCTATTTCTCCCACCCCCCACGCGTCTCTCTCTCTCTCTCCCACCCCCCTCGCGTCTCTCTCTCTCTCTCCCACCCCCCACGCGTCTCTCTCTCCCACCCCACGCCTCTCTCTCTCTCCCACCCCCCCACGCCTCTCTCTCTCTCTCCCACCCCCCCACGCGTCTCTCTCTCTCTCCCACCCCCCCACGCGTCTCTCTCTCTCCCACCCCCCCACGCGCTCTCTCTCTCTCCCACCCGCCACGCGTCTCTCTCTCTCTCTCTCCCACCCGCCACGCGTCTCTCTCTCTCTCTCCCACCCCCCACGCGTCTTTCTCTCTCTCTCTCCCACCCCCCACGCGTCTTTCTCTTTCTCTCTCTCTCCACCCCCCACGCGTTGCTCTCTCTCTCTCTCCACCCCCCACGCGTTGCTCTCTCTCTCTCCCACCCCCCACGCGTTTCTCTCTCCCACCCCCCACGCGTTGCTCTCTCTCTCTCCCACCCCCCACGCGTCTCTCTCTCTCCCACCCCCACGCGTCTCTCTCTCTCTCCCACCCCAACGCGTCTCTCTCTCTCCCCCACCCCCCACGCGTCCTCTCTCTCTCTCTCCCACCCCCACGCGTCTCTCTCTCTCTCTCTCTCGCTCCTCTCCCACCCCCACGCGTCTCTCTCGCTCTCTCCCACCCCCCACGCGTCTCTCTCGCTCTCTCCCACCCCCCACGCGTCTCTCTCTCTCTCTCTCCCACCCCCCACGCGTCTCTCTCTATTTCTCCCACCCCCCACGCGTCTCTCTCTCTCTCCCACCCCCCTCGCGTCTCCTCTCTCTCCCACGCCCCCACGCGTCTCTCTCTCCACCCCCCACGCGTCTCTCTCGTCCCACCCCCCACGCGTCTCTCTCTCCCACACCCCACGCGTCTCTCTCTCCCACACCCCACGCGTCTCTCTCTCTCCCACCCCCACGCGTCACTCTCTCTCGTCCCACCCCCCACGCGTCTCTCTCTCTCCCACCCCCCACGCGTCTCTCTCTCTCCACCCCCCACGCGTCTCTCTCTCTCTCCCACCCCCCACGCGTCTCTCTCCCCCACCCCCCCACGCGTCTCTCCCTCCCGTCTCCCCCACCCCCCACGCGTCTCTCTCTCTCCCCCACCCCCCCCACGCGTCTCTCTCTCCCCCCACCCCCCACGCGTCTCTCTCCCCACCCCCACGCGTCTCTCCCCACCTCCCACGCGTCTCTCTCTCCCCACCCCCCACGCGTCTCTCTCCTTCCCCCCCCACACGTCTCTCTCCTTCCCCCCCCACGCGTCTCTCTCCTTCCCCCCCCCACGCGTCTCTCTCCTTCCCCCCCCACGCGTCTCTCTCCTTCCCCCCCCACGCGTCTCTCTCCTTCCCCCCCCCCACGCGTCTCTCTCCTTCCCCCCCCACGCGTCTCTCTCCTTCCCCCCACGCGTCTCTCGCCTCCACCCCCCCCCACACGTCTCTCGCCTCCACCCCCCCCCCACACGTCTCTCTCCTCCCCCCTCCAGTCTCTCTCCTTCCCCCCCCCACGCGTCTCTCCCCTCCCCCCAGTCTCTCACCTTCCCCCCCACGCATCTCCCGCCCCCCTCTGTTCCCCAAACCGGAAGCGGAGGCTGCAGGTTGGAGCCGGGGAAGGGAGAGCTGGGGGGAGCCGGGGGAGCGGGCTTTGAGGGGGGGGGGGGAGCCGGGGAAGGGAGAGCGCCGGGAAAGGGAGAGCTAGGGGAGCGGGCTCAAAGGCGCGGTGGGTGTACTTTGTGTGAGGCGGCGGGGTGGATCGGCGGCGGGGTGGATCGGCGGCGGGTGGAGTGTTTGAGGCGGTGGGACTTGGTGGCTCTCACGCGGTGTGAGGAGGCTGTGAGTGTGAGGGCTTTTGTGTTTGTGACGTCACCCCACCCCGCAGGCCAATCACAGCGTGAGCCGCCGCCAACCAATGAGCAACCGTACAAACCCACACGCAAACAATTTTTCAGTTTTTTATATATATAGATAAAGGTCTGGCAATCGAGGCCAGGTGTTTTTATTTACCGTATTTCTTTCAACGCACTTTTGCACTTCTTCCCTTGTTAAACAGTTGTACTTGCTTTATACAGAGACAAATCATTTGTTGAGTACCTCTGCCTTTTCCTTACGACCAATAATTTTGCTTGCCATGTTGCACTGAAAGGGTCCTATATTCTCTTTTCTAATCTTCTTTTTTCCTTCCTAGTAATATATTTTTCATTTCAATTGTTGCTTTATCTGATTGCCCTTTTGCAACTTTTCTTACATTCTGATATCATGCCTCTGTCCCTTCCAACAATCTAAATGCCTGCATCTACCTTTCAAAATGTCCCCCCTACCTGGTTATTTAGTCAGATTTGCTAGAATTTGTTTATTTTATGTTTATTACCAAAGGTATATACAGTATACTAATAAGCGTACTTGTTTAACAATACACATCTATCTTCTGTATTTGTTTATGCCTTTCTCTATGTATAAGGTGGATGCTGTATTCTCTTTAGTAGTATACCACTTGCTCCACCATGACTTCTAGGACTTATTGCAGCACCTGATAATACAAACAACCATTTGAGAGTTCATGAGTAGTACAGACCTAAGAAGATAATAAGTTCAGCATTGTGCTCACTCTTTAAATCTCTCATTGTGTTTGATTATTAGATACTATTCTTCCGCTGCTTTGCCAAGGCACCTAATTAACCCGGCTGTCACTGTTCTTACTGTGTTTGGTCTAGAAGCATTTTATAGCAGCCATACTGGATCTGCTTCTCATTGTATCCACCTGATTATTCTGCCTTCGTTTTTCTAGTCTCCTTTTATTTATCCAAAACTTCTTTACCTTACTTGGAATAAATTGCAGTGCTTGTATCACAGTCTCTCCGCTATTTAAAACAAATCATATGTTGCTTTGCTCTAAATACTGTAAATCGTTTATGGTTCTTGATGTTTCCTGGCAGATCTTACAAATATAATACATAACCCAAAATGCCTATGTGTACATGGCAAAGTTGGATAGGCCCTCAAATGTAAAGCTGCAATCCCCCTATTTTCACTATTAATATTTGTCTTTAACAGAATCTGAGCCATGGAGTTCCATAGAGCTGAAATACGCTCTTTTTTTAGCTCTGGGGTTCCTCTAGTTTTCAAGGTATTTACTTTTTTCATGCCAGTAATCTTAATGAAGATTTTAATATGGCTGCAGTCATTACTCCATTAGATTACGGCTTACTGGTCCACGGCAGTGAGGCCAATGTTGCGGCCATTTTGATTTCTCCAAAGGGATTCAACACTGGCACAAACAAACAAAGTAAATATCTCTAGAACTGGGGGGTCCCCAGAGATTAAAATAGCATGATTCAGAGCACTCCCTTATTGCCCCCCCCCCCTAGAAGAGGTAGGAAATTGCAATACATGGGAGAAAAGCAAAGTTTAAAGGAGCAATCCAAGCACTATCCAACATGGTTTATTTTTTTTATTTTTTTATTAATTAATGAACTCTGTAGTATTAGTTAATTCTACCTTTTTTGTATTTTAAAATTCGGCTCTCTTAATACTATTTTTAATGTTTTAATATACGGAGCATCCTTTGATTTCTATAGCAGGCTTTAGCACACCTCCCCAGCAGTGCAAGATCTTTGCCTGCTTGTGATAATTGGTTGCCAATATTCCCAGCAGTTTGAACTGTAAACTGTAACAAAAGGTATCATCTAAGTAATATAAGAATACATAGCTGCTGAGTTACACTGACTGAAGGATTTATTTGAAACTGAAAGGCGGCCATTTAGTGAACCCTGCGAAACAGGATTTTGCTGATTGATCACGGGAGAATGAGTCGATCTGCAGCTTAGGTAATTAGTTCTCAATAAAGGTAATCAAAGGCTGCATTTATTAAAAGTGTGTGTGTGTGTGTGTGTGTGTGTGTACTTAGTTAAGTTATGGTGGGTAAAAAAAAGTGACAATAACCCTCCACAGCAAAGCATATAGCAACTGGAAATATTACTGTATGCTCATTTGCATGTCTTAGACAGGTCTGCAACCCCGCCTTTCACCATTATCACCCAGCACTTCCACTGCAGCAAGGGATTCTGGGAAATGACATGCAAATGGACACACAGTGTCACCTTTTGCTTCAAAACCATTTTTAACATGGTTCCCTATAGGCTTAAGCTTGCTGCATGGTCACAGCTTTGAGCACAGCCAGGGTTAAGATGCATAGCCAGAAAACCCACCCACAGACAGCCGTTTCGACCTTAATGGGTCTCATCAGTGTGGGGTTGGTTAACTGGCTATGCAATGAAGCAATCAGGATGGGGTTTACCATACTTTGTTATGGTGGGTAAAAAAAAAGTGACAAAAACCCTCCTTACTGTATGCATATTTGCATGTCTTAGACAGGTCTGCAACCCCGCCTTTCACCATTATCACCCAGCACACAGCACTTCCACTGCAGCAAGGGATTCTGGTTTTGAAGCAAAAGGTGACAATGTGTGTCTATTTGCATGTCATTTCCCAGAATCCCTTGCTGCAGTGGAAGTGCTGTGTGCTGGGTGATAATGGTGAAAGGCGGGGTTGCAGACCTGCCTAAGACATGCAATTAAGCATACAGTAATATTTCCATTTGATATATATATATATATATATATATATATATATATATATATATATATATATATATATATTTAAGCTTCTTGGATTGCCTCTTTAAGTTTCACACTCAACCCTACAATGAAATAGAAAGAAGGGGTTGTCATGGGAGACCAGTTCTTTTTCCGCCTAAACCACCGGGATCACTATCACCAGATGTGACCAAGAAGTTGAAAAAAATGGGTTTATTCTGGCAAGCCAGCAGACAGTACAAAATACGCAATAACAAGATACAATACCAACTGGGGGCCTGGGGAGTAGACTCTAGCCTCGACTAAGTGCAGGGGCCTGCTTCAGGTAGGCTTAACCTGTCCGCTTCTCACCTTGGACTCTCAAAGTGCTATACACACAGTAGCAGCTTTGAAATCATCGCCAGTTGAATCACCGTCAAACTCTCAAGATGTTGTGGTACTCTGAACGGCAGCGCTCCTTACATAGCCCTCTTGACTATCCTTACTATGGAGGAGCCACCGACCAACCAGTGCATGAATTGAGATGGTGCAGCCAATGCCAGAGGAGGGGCGTGTGGAGGCATTCGCGGTGACAGAGCTGCTGGGAAGTGGGAATTCGAACTGGCCAATGGGAACCGTGCCTACGGGGCTCCGACCTCGCAACGGTTCCCCTTGGCCAGCCCTATACCTTCCGCTTGGTAGGCACCGCAGAGTCTGCGGGGAACAAAGGCTCTGAAAGCCCATCCCTGGACCTGATTGCCACCCTTCCCCACTCACCAAATGTCTTAACACCTTGCCGCTCCCAGCCTTTGTCTCAATCCATCATTTATATGCAAGCGCCTCGGCTGATTAAATCACAGAGTCTGCCTCCATAGAAATTAATCCACATTTCCCACAATACAAGTCTGCTAGCTGGGGGAAAATAGTCATACCAGGAATAAAAGTGCTTTTATTATATACATCTCCCGGTATCTTTTACTCCCCAATATATACATTAATAACCCAATTTCCCAACTCCGTTATGAGGCTCCTTTTCATAAGGGGTCATGTCACACAAAATGTAGCCGCCATGCAAGCGCACATAGGCACCCAAAAACACACGGTTTTAGGGGTAGCTAGCCGGGCTTCACCTTTATTATGGGACGCCAGATACCCCTACCGTCACAGGGGTTTTCGGATCAACGGGCATGGTAAACATTGAAATGTACAGTTGTGGGACCTGACTAGGGTCTAATTATGTGCCAGGCTTTTCCCTTTTATTTCAGCCAAGAGATGCAAAATTCTCTCCCTCTCTCCCTCTATCCCTCAACAAAGAACTAGGAAATGACTAATGGTGGTAGAGAATTTCAGATCTGAATGTTGCATGGATGCTTTGGATGTGCATTCAAATTGCTGTTAAATTCACACCAAGTAAGATTCCTCTTGAAACGATTAAGGTTTTCAAAGTATTGTGTGGCTGCACTTGCCAAAATGTATTAGGTTCATAAAAGGAGGACTCCAAACATGGACCTTCTTTCAACAGCAACTTTGAAATGACTCATGTTGTGCATCGTAGCCCTCTCTCTAAAGCTCAAACTTTGTTGCTTCTTATTATGTTTATACTTATTTATTGATCTACCCAGAATTTTAGCAAAGCTATACTTTTGAAAGACTTTACACCTTTGAAATCACAAGTGGGGTTCGGGCGGAAAATTTCTCATTTTGTTGGAGGGAGGTGGTAGGTGGTCATGCCAAATTTGGTACAGTGTGAAATAGAAGAAATAAAATGGCTAGAAGGTGCAATCTCATATAGCAGGTCTGTAGACGGACGTTCAGAGGTACACAATTGGAGTCGTTATAATGTGAAATTATAATAGGCTTTATTGTGCCTTTTCCTTTTCATCAGGAAATTATCCAAACACAGGGGGGGAACAAAGCTTCCATTCACTTGGGAGTATTTCTAGTGAAATCCTTGCAATTAGTTCACATCTCCATTAGTTAAGCTTCTCCCAGCCCAAACACATAACATGAAAATAAGCAGATATAAGCATTCTCTTAATAATGAAAGTCTTATCTGTTTATCAGCTGTAGAGTAAGCTTCTCTGCTCTCCTGGAACCGCACCCGTGCGTGCACAGAAAAATATCAGCATCCAGGTTTAGAAGTCTTATTGGGTGTCTTGCAATCAGCTCTGCTGTGTGGCTGGCAGAGCTCAAGACATTGTGGTGTCTCCAAAGGAGCGTCAGTGCCTAAGGAAAAAACGTGATACTCGCATAGTGCAATATGTTAACAATACACATACACAGGCAGAGCTCTCATAAGAGCACAATAAAGCTAGATATCAATGATCACTAAGTATCAGAAATACTAGCTATGTATGGACATCTATAATAAAAAGTGTCCCATACACACAGGAGCAACAAATAGGAGGTAGAAATCCAAAAGAGAGACACCAATCCAAAACTTAAAAAATGTAGATATTTATCCAGCATTGATAAAAATTGGAGGCTTACAGGATTCCGGAAAGGTAACAGCAAGTTTGTACACATGTAGATTTCACTCGAGTCACGTTCTCGGGATCTCTGCACAATGCTGCTTCCTCATCCGGTCTCCGACCTGCGCTGCTTCAAGGGGCCGATATGTCACTTCCGGGTTCTTCAACACGTATAGCAGACGCTACCGGAACTCCACAGCAGGCTCTCTCCCTCTGGATCTCACAAGAGGGGTTACGCTCTACGCGTTTCGCCGTACGTAGTGACGGCTTCGTCAGGAGTGACGTTACCCCATAAAGAGATGCTATTTATACCCTTTAATCTATGCTGACCTTTCCTCCTATTGGACAGCAGATAAATTGGTGATTGACTTCATGTGTCCTCCCAATCCTCACAACACTGTTATACAATTAACCTTTAAAATACACAACAATGTTTATACACTTCAAAGTAAAATACATTTTTATTAATAAAAAAATCCTGTTCTAAAAATTAACGAAGTGACCTCATATACAACTGTGCTATTTCAGGAATTGTATATAAAATATATAAGAGACATAAAATATAATAAGATCGCTCAAAATCTAACTTATAATATATGTTGAAACGGCGATTGATGTATCTCAAAATAAGAACATAGGGAAAAAACACAATTAGTTCACAGTATGTGCATTTTCAACCTTAGTTGCAGTCTAAAACAATTTATTATTACAGTTTTTTTATAGGAAAGCACTTAGCTCAAAATCCACATTAAGACCTAGTGGTACAAGTGTTTGTAAGGTGAAGATCCAGAAGCTTTCTCTTTTCTTAAGAGCAGCTTGTCTGTCTTCACCTCTCCAATGTGTCAACACTTGTTCTATAACTGTAAAAGTGAGCCCCGATGTATCCCCATTATGTTTTTGTAAAAAATGGTTGGACAGGTAATGTGTAGTGACACCTCTCCTTACATTGCCAATGTGCTCAAGTATACGTGTATTTACAGTTCTTGTTGTCTGGCCCACATATTGTAATCCACATGGACAGGTAATAAGATATACCACATAATTAGATTTACATGACAAAAGTTGTTTTATGTTATATCTTTGCCCTGAGGTATTAGACATAAAGCTAAATTTGTCCTCTGGCCTATGTTTACATGCAGTACATATGGTACAACCATAAAAACCTTTAGATTTGGTTAGCCATCTATTCCCCTCACTGGTTATTTTAGGGAGGGCACTAGGGGCTAATTTATCTTTCAATGATTTTGCTCTTCTAAAGATCACGCTTGGATTTTCAGGGACAATCTTTCCAAGCACAGGGTCATTTTTAACAATGTGCCAGTGCTTCTTAATTATTTTAGTAATCTTATCTGATTGTCTATTGTAATCTGTCAGAAATGAGTACTCAAAAGTTTTAGTAGATTTAACCTTCTTTTTATTGCTCAGTAAATCATTTCTATCCAAATCATTGACTTTTTTAATGGCATCCTGTATGGTCACATCATTGTAATCTTTTTCTAGAAACCTTTCTTGTAGAGAAACAGATTGTTTTTGAAAGGTACTTGTGTTACTACAATTTATTTTAATGCGCCTTTTCTGTCCGTATGGGACATTTTGCAACCATTTCGGATGGTGACAACTTGTGGTGGATATGTAGTTGTTTATATCTACACCTTTAAAGAAGGTCTCTGTTTTTATTATCCCTTCCTCAATGAAAATGGTCAGGTCCAAGAAATTAACTTTTTCCTGACTGTATTCACAATTGAATTTTAAGTTAAGCAAGTTGTCATTAATATAGATGATAAACTGTTTAAGGCTTTCTTCATTGCCTTTCCAAATAAACACAATATCATCTATATACCTGCGCCATAGGCACAAATTTGCACCCAGCTCTGCAATGGACCAAATATGGTCTTCCTCCCATGCTTCCATAAGAAGATTTGTATAGCTGGGTGCAAATTTCGTGCCCATGGCGGTGCCACATTTTTGGAGGTAATATACCCCCTCAAACAAAAAATAATTATGTTCCAGGATGAACTTTATGCCATCTAGAATGAAGTTGGCCTGTTCATTGGGCATATCTGGATCTTTTGATAAGGCCCTATCTACAGCTTCATGTCCATCTCTATGGTTTATACATGTGTAGAGGGAGGTAATATCACAGGTTACTAGATAACATCCATTTTCCCATACTTGACTTTATAAGATGCGCAAGATATCCGTTGTATCCTTAAGATAGGAAGGAATTTTAGTGACATATTTTTGTAAATATATGTCTATATAGGCAGATAGATGGGACGTTAAAGAGTCAATCCCTGCTTTTTGTAACCAATCTAATCAGGCAGGTGGTGTTTAGTAATTAACCACCACACTGCTAGATTAAAGGCACATTACTGAACAGGGATAAGTCCCCTGTTACAAGGTCAAATAAATCCCTGGGGTAAAAAAATCCTCATCAATGTAATCAGAGGATCAACTTAAATTAAACGTTTTGTGTGTTTGTGTAGTGTGAAAAAAATTCATTATTTTGTCGGGGTCCTTTATAATCCGTGCTGATCTTTCTGTTTGGCTAATGGTGACATAATTACCTTAAAAACATAGCAAAATAATAATTTTACCTGAGGATTCAAATAACAACAAAAGAGTTTGCAGGGTGTAAAAGAAATGTCAATAACATTTGGTCATGAAACCAAAATGATTTAGATAGGCGCTAAATAAAAGTGCAGTGATACAGTGATAGATTCACACAAAAAAATATATATATATAGGTAACTGGAACGATGTCTCAACCTTCCTGTGGGGAATATGTACAGATCCCCCTCAAATGGAATGGATACAGGTGGTTGGAAGGGAGCACAAGTCGCAGGAACATCCAAAAAATAAAAGGAAATATAATAGTGCAATATGTTGTGTTAAAGCGAATTCTGAGTTATCTTGGCTCTATAGAGTGTCTACTTACAATAAGTAGGTGTATATAAAGCGTTTTGCAAAATAAGGTGGTGTGTAGCAGGCTGCAAATACAGGATCTTCACGAGTTTGAGGTGAAGGAGATCTCACTCAGGTACACATGCCACAGGAAAAATAGAGAAAGACCATAGTACAGATCGGACAAAAACAATTTGTATTAAAAGCGGGGTTAAAAGTTGTACTTACAATAAGTACATAAACAATGTACACGTAGCGTTTACTTTAGAGGTGAAACCGGCGTCTATGTGGATAGCCTCTAGCTGCTGCAACTCCCAGTCCTCCTCGTCGGATCGCGATGACTGGCGTCTGACGTCACTTCCGGCGCAAGGGTGACGGCTTCCGATCAGGAACATACAGAGGTTGGCAGACAGCAGGGGAACCGCAGACTCGGCACCTTCTCCTTCTGGGCAGCTGTGCAGGCTGCAGGAATCGGCTCAACGCGTTTCGCTGTGTTACACCACAGCTTCCTCAGGAGCAAGTGAATACCCCTAGTGGGTGTGTAGTTTATATACCAGTGACAATTACTCAATAAAAGCTAAATTTCACATAGGTCCTCCTCTTAAAGGTACATGACTCTATGGTCCAAAAACGACGCAATTACACTAAACTTTAATATTACATATCACAAAGAAAATAAAAGGTGCATAAAAAATGCTAATAAATATTAAAATGTTTATAATGTTTATAAAAAAATGCCCTATACATCAATAAATCTATGCAGGCTATATAACTCAGCATGATGGCGGAGAGATAAAAAGGGAGAGAGAAATAAAATATGATCAGTGACATGAATAATAGCATATTCTTATGTTCATAAGATCTCAAAGGCTTGAGATCAAGGAGGGGGGGGGGGGGAAGGGGACAGGGGAGTGGTCAGTGGTGATGGGGATGAAAGAAGGGGTAGGTGGGGTATGCAAGTGGGTACAGCAGAGATATTATGACTAGTGGAAAGTTGTTAGTTGATTAGGAATGGTATTATTTCAAAGTCTGCATTCAGACCGTGTGGTATTAAGGTGTTTAATTTGTGAATCCAGAACATTTCACGTTTGCTTAAGTCAATATCTCTGCTGCGACCTCTCCAATGCTGTAACACATTTTCTATACCCGTAAATTTTAAACCTTTAGTGCTCGAATTATGAAACAGTGCAAAATGTTTGGAAACACTGTGGGTTAAAACCCCCCTACGAATATTACTCAAATGCTCTAAAATACGTGTTTTTATTGCTCGTTTTGTTTTGCCCACGTATTGGAGCCCACATGGACATTCCAATAAATAAATCACATATTCTGTGTGGCAGTTCATATACTGTTTAATATCAAAGGTTTCCTTCCGATTGTTCCCCATAAATTTTCTTTTGTCTGTTTGTTTGTATTCGCATGCTTTGCATATTGAGCACCCAAAAAAACCCTCAAGTTTTTGAAGCCAACCTGTTTTTTTAGTGCCATCAGATTTCCTTATGGCACTTGGTGCAATGATGTTTTTTAGGTTTTGTGCTTTTTTGAATATTATTTTTGGGTGCTCCGGAATAATATCTTTTAGGATTTCGTCATTTTGCAAAATATGCCAATGCTTGCGTATTATTTTACAGATATTTTTTGATTCTATATTAAAGGAAGTTAGAAAAGCAGTATCAAAAATATTGTTTTCAATAGCAGGTATATTTTTAGGCCTAATCAGCTCCTTCCTATCTAGGCTTTTTGCCTTGATCAGGGCAGTATCCAACATTGCTCCATTATATCTTTTCTCTAAGAAACGTGACTCTAAGACTTTGCATTGTTCTTCAAAGGTAATTTCATCGGTACAGTTCCTGCGCATACGCCTATATTGATTATAAGGAACATTGTCCATCCATTGGTGATGGTGACAGCTTGAACGGAGAATATAGTTGTTACTATCAACCATTTTGAAGAACGATTTGGTCTTAAGAAGACCTTCCTCTATATATATGGTAAGGTCCAAAAAGTTTAAAGATGTTTTATTTGTTTCAAAAGTAAAAATGAGATTGGAGGTGTTGATGTTTAAATTAGCCAGAAAGGCATCTAACTCTCTTTGCTCGCCCTGCCAAATGAGGATGATATCATCAATGTAGCGCCGCCATAGGACAATGCCGGCCCCCAGCACACCACCGGGCCAGATGTTATTTTCCTCCCAGTATCCCATAAAGAGATTGGCGTAGCTGGGGGCAAACCTCGTTCCCATGGCGGTGCCACACTTCTGAATATAAAACACATCCTTTCTTTCTTTTTGAGGATGTGTTTTATATTCAGAAGTGTGGCACCGCCATGGGAACGAGGTTTGCCCCCAGCTACGCCAATCTCTTTATGGGATACTGGGAGGAAAATAACATCTGGCCCGGTGGTGTGCTGGGGGCCGGCATTGTCCTATGGCGGCGCTACATTGATGATATCATCCTCATTTGGCAGGGCGAGCAAAGAGAGTTAGATGCCTTTCTGGCTAATTTAAACATCAACACCTCCAATCTCATTTTTACTTTTGAAACAAATAAAACATCTTTAAACTTTTTGGACCTTACCATATATATATAGAGGAAGGTCTTCTTAAGACCAAATCGTTCTTCAAAACGGTTGATAGTAACAACTATATTCTCCGTTCAAGCTGTCACCATCACCAATGGATGGACAATGTTCCTTATAATCAATATAGGCGTATGCGCAGGAACTGTACCGATGAAATTACCTTTGAAGAACAATGCAAAGTCTTAGAGTCACGTTTCTTAGAGAAAAGATATAATGGAGCAATGTTGGATACTGTCCTGATCAAGGCAAAAAGCCTAGATAGGAAGGAGCTGATTAGGCCTAAAAATATACCTGCTATTGAAAACAATATTTTTGATACTGCTTTTCTAACTTCCTTTAATATAGAATCAAAAAATATCTGTAAAATAATACGCAAGCATTGGCATATTTTGCAAAATGACGAAATCCTAAAAGATATTATTCCGGAGCACCCAAAAATAATATTCAAAAAAGCACAAAACCTAAAAAACATCATTGCACCAAGTGCCATAAGGAAATCTGATGGCACTAAAAAAACAGGTTGGCTTCAAAAACTTGAGGGTTTTTTTGGGTGCTCAATATGCAAAGCATGCGAATACAAACAAACAGACAAAAGAAAATTTATGGGGAACAATCGGAAGGAAACCTTTGATATTAAACAGTATATGAACTGCCACACAGAATATGTGATTTATTTATTGGAATGTCCATGTGGGCTCCAATACGTGGGCAAAACAAAACGAGCAATAAAAACACGTATTTTAGAGCATTTGAGTAATATTCGTAGGGGGGTTTTAACCCACAGTGTTTCCAAACATTTTGCACTGTTTCATAATTCGAGCACTAAAGGTTTAAAATTTACGGGTATAGAAAATGTGTTACAGCATTGGAGAGGTCGCAGCAGAGATATTGACTTAAGCAAACGTGAAATGTTCTGGATTCACAAATTAAACACCTTAATACCACACGGTCTGAATGCAGACTTTGAAATAATACCATTCCTAATCAACTAACAACTTTCCACTAGTCATAATATCTCTGCTGTACCCACTTGCATACCCCACCTACCCCTTTCTTTCATCCCCATCACCACTCCCTTGTCCCCTTCCCTCCCCCCCCCCCCCTCCTTGATCTCAAGCCTTTGAGATCTTATGAACATAAGAATATGCTATTATTCATGTCACTGATCATATTTTATTTCTCTCTCCCTTTTTATCTCTCCGCCATCATGCTGAGTTATATAGCCTGCATAGATTTATTGATGTATAGGGCATTTTTTTATAAACATTATAAACATTTTAATATTTATTAGCATTTTTTATGCACCTTTTATTTTCTTTGTGATATGTAATATTAAAGTTTAGTGTAATTGCGTCGTTTTTGGACCATAGAGTCATGTACCTTTAAGAGGAGGACCTATGTGAAATTTAGCTTTTATTGAGTAATTGTCACTGGTATATAAACTACACACCCACTAGGGGTATTCACTTGCTCCTGAGGAAGCTGTGGTGTAACACAGCGAAACGCGTTGAGCCGATTCCTGCAGCCTGCACAGCTGCCCAGAAGGAGAAGGTGCCGAGTCTGCGGTTCCCCTGCTGTCTGCCAACCTCTGTATGTTCCTGATCGGAAGCCGTCACCCTTGCGCCGGAAGTGACGTCAGACGCCAGTCATCGCGATCCGACGAGGAGGACTGGGAGTTGCAGCAGCTAGAGGCTATCCACATAGACGCCGGTTTCACCTCTAAAGTAAACGCTACGTGTACATTGTTTATGTACTTATTGTAAGTACAACTTTTAACCCCGCTTTTAATACAAATTGTTTTTGTCCGATCTGTACTATGGTCTTTCTCTATTTTTCCTGTGGCATGTGTACCTGAGTGAGATCTCCTTCACCTCAAACTCGTGAAGATCCTGTATTTGCAGCCTGCTACACACCACCTTATTTTGCAAAACGCTTTATATACACCTACTTATTGTAAGTAGACACTCTATAGAGCCAAGATAACTCAGAATTCGCTTTATCACAACATATTGCACTATTATATTTCCTTTTATTTTTTGGATGTTCCTGCGACTTGTGCTCCCTTCCAACCACCTGTATCCAATAACATTTGGTCTCCATGGAAACATTAAACGTTGACACAAAATATTTACAAATAACTTATATTTAATTGGAAATTGTTTTTTTTTCTCTTCATTTTTACCATGTCCTCTACTGGGATATGTAGGCTTAGAGCCTCTGATTTGGTATGGTTTATTTTAAAGTTTGAGAGTTTGCAAAATTCTTCTCTGTGTCAAATAGTTTCTGCAGTGACAGTTTTGGGTTAGTGAGTGATAGCATAACATCGTCTGCAAACAGAGACACCTAATATTTCCTATTTCCAATTGTCACTCCCTCAATTTCATGATTCTGCCTAATTTGGAAGCTAAAGCTTCTATACAAAGGGCGAACAGCAATGGGACAAGGGGCATCCCTGGTGGCTGCCATTTGAAATGGAGCTGAGGTATAACCTGATGTTCGGACCGTAGCAGTTGGGTTTGAGTATAATGCTCACACTCCTGATAAAGCTTTCGTGGATTCCCATTTTGTTCATTACCTGAAACCTAAAAGGCCACGCTACTCTATTGAACGCCTTCTCTGCATCCAACCCCAAAATCGGGGTTGGATTTTGGCTACTGTTACTATTGTGGGTTATATTTATAGTTCTGTGAATATTATCTGAAGCCTGACACTCCGAACTGAAACCCACCTGGTTTGGGTGGACCAGCATGTTCAGAGCTTTATTTAGGCGTGTTGCCAATATTTTTGCAAATAGTTTTATATCTGTATTATCCAGCGATATGGGCCTATAATTTGGGCATAGCATGGGGTCCTTGCCCTCCTTAGGAATTACGATTATCGCTGCTTCTAGCATTTCCTTCTGTAACACTTCTCCTTTTAATATGGCGTGGAATAGGCTGATTACGTTTGGTTTCAGGGTGGCTTCAAATTTTTTATGCTATAGGTTTGTGAACCCATCTAGGCCCGGGGCTTTAGAATTTTTGAGGGCTTTTATGGCTTCTGATATCTCTTCTGCTGATATCTTAATGCTCAACAAATGTGACATTTTCCTCTCTAGTTTGGGAAGGTCACATGTATATAAATATTTACTTTTTGTCTCAGGTCTGTTTGCTCTGCGCTATTTAAACTATATAGACTACTATAATATTTTACAAATTCACTTTTCCAGACGGATTAAAAGTTGTTTTATCCTGGTCCAATTTTAGACTGAATATATTTAAACTAGACATTTTATTCTTTAGTTTCGCTGCCATGTATCTATCAGCTTTATTCCCTTTCTCATAAAAGAACCTCAGCTGATATGACATGGATCTAATTGCATTCTCTTCACAGGTATGTTCCTGATGTGCAAGTCCTGTCTAAAAGATTGACTCTGGCCTTTAGCATTGATATAAATATGTTCCTGATGTGCAAGTCCTGTTTAAAAGATTGACTCTGTCCTTTAGCATTGATATAAAGTTAGTATGTTTGAATATCAAAAGGTGTTTTTTTTGTTTTGTTTTTTCCCCCCTCTTAACTCTGTGCTGTTAATTGACCAACTGGAACAAGCTGATTTATTGGGAAGGGGGAGGGCCATGTGACTGCTTTAGCTATATAAAACTAATACCCCTCCTGCATTTGCAGGAACTGCATTGCCATGGTATACTGTAGTGAGCCATTTAAAGTGAGCTTTTATGTGACAAGTTATAGTTAGACTATAGTTTGACTAGAGGTGTCTGGTGACTGCATCTTTCTGCAAACTCTTTTACTCAAGACAACAAACGGTAAGCTATTCAGATCACACTATGATCCCATTGTTGCTAACCTGCATATTTTAACCCCCCACCCCTTTACAACTTATTTCACTGCAGCCTCTCCCAAAACTGACTGCACAATACACTGAAACCCTGAACTGACTCTAGCATTGCAATGCACCAAAACATTTGACAAGGAACAGGCACACCCCTGCTGTTTAGTCTGCACACACTCACTTTGTTCACAACAGCTCCTTGCAGCACTGCCTACCTCTGGCATAATGAAACTGCTATGTATCTTAACTTTTTTCTTTCTCCTGGCCTCATGGAGATGTTACTCCCTCTATCCACTACACACTCCTCCATCCTGGCCCACACCCAACATCACCATACACCCTGGACTACGCAAAAGCCTTGCACTATCTACTGAATGTTGGTGGAGAACTCAAAAGCAGCACACCAACCACTGCTTACTCTAATGGCAAACACCACAAATTTACAACTTCCAAACAACTACCCAAATTCCTACTCATACTGTTACTCTCTTTAGCAGGTGATATTGAACCTAACCCAGGTCCTCCCATTTCAGCTCTGTCCCATGCCCCTGAGAATTCCACCTTTAAATTCCAAAAAGGGCTATCTGTCGCCCATATAAACATCTGCTGCCCAAACTGGACGAACTAAGGGCATGGTGCCTTATGCATAAACCCAAAGCCATCGTTCTTACAGAAACATGGCTAACCCCTAAAACCCCTGATGCACATATTGCCATTCAGGGATACTCCATTTCTAGGAGAGATAGGTCAAAGAGAGGAGGAAGGGTGTTATTTTATATTGCAGACACCTTACAATTTACACTGTTAAATTATCCCCCAAGCCCACCCTCTTTTGAAATTCTAGTTGGCAAAATCTGCCTCCCCTTTTCTAAGCCTATCTTGCTTGCTGGCATCTACCGCCCCTCTAAAGCCCCTCTACAATCCCTGACTGATATCACCCAATTTCTTGGCTCCATTTCCTCTCTGAATGAGAAGAGTGAGCTGCTAGTTCTTGGGGATTTCAACTTCAATTGGCTTGACCCTAAAAACCACAAAATCCAGATACAACTCAAGTCACTTAACCTATCGCAACTCATTACCCAACCCACACGGATAAACCTGAAATCGCATAACCCTTGGCTAGACTGGATTCTCTCCTCAAACCCCAGCAGAATCCAATCCTCTGGCATCCTTCCTGACATTTTCAGTGACCATGCAATAGTGTACTGTGTACGGAAAATTAAACCGCCCCATTCAAGCCCTAAAGTTCTCCTCACTAGAACATTTAAAAACTTTAACCCACAACAGTTTCTGGATGACCTTACCAACTGCCCATGGCACAGAATCGATTTAATTCCCGACCCTGATTCTGCGCTCGACTATTTCCAATCCGAGTTCTTAAAACTCTGCGATAACCATGCTCCACTACGCAAAATACGGGTACAGGGGGCCCACCTTCCATGGGTTACAACTGACCTTATTGCACTGTACCAGCTCAGGGATACCTTGTGGAAAAGCTACAAAGTAACTGGCACTACCAAGGATCTCAATCACTACAGATGCATGCGGAATATGTGCACAAGGCAAACAAGGCATGCAAAAGCACAATATTACTCTGACAATCTCCACCAAAATACATCAAACCCACCTAACTTCTGGAAGATTATCAACAATATATTCCAGCCTCCTAACCATCAACAACCAAGTAATATCACTAAGTGGGATATTACTCTGACAAACCCCACTGACATTGCAAATGCGTTCAATGATTACTTTGTGGGGTGTGCCACTAACTTATTAGCGAAACGCAGCCCAAACCACAAACCTGAATCTCATCCTGGGAGTACCCCTATAGTCCCAACCCTCCCAACACTGCCCACAATTTTCAATTTGGCCCATTATCTGAAGAGATTATACAAGCGCACCTCAAACTAAAACTAAACAGCCAATGTGGACCTGACTTACTACAATCTAGGTTCCTACGACTTGGTGCCCCAGCAATTGCCAAACCAATTGCGTCCATAGTCAACTCTATCCTGTCTGCAGGCCATATCCCTAAGACCTGGAAAACTGCCAGAGTTGTCCCAATCTTCAAAAGTGGGGACAAAAACACTGTCTCAAACTACAGGCCAATCTCACTTCTCCCAATTCTATCCAAAGTCATGGAAAAATGTGTCCTCTCCCAATTAAGCGATTTCTATACCAAGACAAATTTCCCTAGCCAATTCCAATCTGGGTTTCGTCCCAAACACTCCACCGTAACTACCCTGCTAAAAGTTTGCAATGAAATCCAGTGTGGAATGGAAAGGGGACTACTCACTGGTGCAATATTCCTAGATTTTGCATAGGCTTTTGATACAGTTGATCATGCTATCCTGCTTAACATACTCCAGAGCTCTGGAATAGGGAAGCATGCTTTAAACTGGTTTCAGTCCTACCTATCAGGAAGATCCCAACATGTGTCCATCTCAGGCTTTAACTCCAACCCCCTGGATATCACTTGTGGTGTCCTGCAAGGCTCTGTTCTGGGGCCCCTACTCTTCTCAGTGTTCATTAATGATCTTCCCACAGCTTGTAAGGAAGCCTCAATACACATGTATGCAGATGACACAATCCTATATGCACACAGCTATAGCCTCTCTGACCTTCAACTCATACTTCAGTCTGACTTTTTGAGACTCGAAAACTGGATTTCCCAAAACAAACTGTTTTTAAACACTGACAAGACTGTAACAATGTTATTTGGGACCAAGACTAAATTTTTAAAGCTTCCAGTGACTGAGCTTCTGATTAGAACCAATGCTTACACCACCCTAACCCCTGTCACTAGTTTTAAATACCTGGGCTTATGGTTTGTCTCCCACTTAACATTCGGGATGCACATTGATACCCTGACAACCAAGACCTATGCCAAACTAGGGGTACTTTACAGGAACAAATCCTCCCTAAGTCTCCTGGTCAGAAAGCGTATCGCACAGCAGATGCTAATGCCAATTATTGACTATGGAGACATAGTATATGGCTCGGCACCTCAAACCCACCTTAGCAAACTTGACACCCTCTACAATTCAATTTGTCGTTTTGTTCTCCAATGCAACTACAACACACATCACTGCAAAATGCTCAAAGAACTAGATTGGTCATCACTAGAGTCTAGGCGCAAAGTTCACCTTTCCTGTCTTGCCTTTAAATTCTTCATGGGCAAGCTACCCAGCTATCTGAACAAGCTCCTCACCCCTACCACATGCAGCACTTCTCACCTGAGATCAGACTCCAAAAGACTGTTCATGGTCCCAAGGCTCAACAAAGTATCCGGACGTTCCTCCTTCTCCTACCGTGCACCCCAAAACTGGAACAACCTACCAGAGACTCTCACATCCACCACCAGTTTAAGTTCTTTCAAATCTAAGGCTGTCTCACATTTTAATCTGGTCTGTAACTGTTTCATACGGCCATAATATATATTTTCTTTACCTGTGCACGCAATGTCTTGTATATAATGTATACCCTGTTCATTTATGTAACTGTATTTGTAACCATGTATTATTTGTTTTACTCTGTGCCCAGGACATACTTGAAAACGAGAGATAACTCTCAATGTATTACTTCCTGGTAAAATATTTTATTAATAAATAATGAAAGAGTTGGTTCGTCCATCTCATTGCTTTTTCTTTGTCCTCTATCAGTATATTTTTGATTTTCTCTTCTATCTTTGTTTATTTTCTCCCTGATAGCAGTTGTCTGTGTCTGTTGGTACTCTTTCCCCCCCCCCCCCATTTTTTGTCATGTTGTCATTCAATTTAGCTAATCTCTTTCTTCTCTTTATTTCTGTATGATGCTATGCTAATAATTTTACCCCTTTTAGCTGCCTTATGGGTCGCCCATAAGGTGGAATCTTTGACCTGACCATTGTTTTTTTGCAGAAAATATAATAATAATAATAATAATAGCATGTTCTTGTATAGCGCTGCTAGTTGTACGCAGCACTTTACAGAGACATTTTGCAGGCAGAGGTCCCTGCCCCGTGGAGCATACAATCTATGTTTTTGGTGCCTTAGGCACAGGGAGATAAAGTGACTTGCCCAAGGTCACCAGGCTCCACCTGCTTCAAACTCTCAGTGCCAGTCAGTGTCGTTACTCACTGAGCCACTCTCCCATATAAAATATTCTTGTAGAGCCTCACGTATAGATGCTCTAGATTCGGGGAGATAATTTCATCTCCATCTCCCCTTAGGGGATCCTTGTTTTATATATTTTAATGTTGGCACTACTGGAGCACGTCTGACCAGGTTATAGTACCCATCTCAGCGCTAAGTTTACTGTCTGCTAAGTCTCTTGAAATAAAATTTTTAGCCATGTGGGGGCTGAATAATACGAGTAGCTCCTAGATGTAGGATTCATTCAAGGCATTCTCATTTAGGATTGTTTTCAACACCCTGGAGCTTTTTGACCCTGAGTTATGATCCTTGTTGGGATGTCTTGCCGTATCTCTTGTATCGTCCATTATAGTGTTTACGTCTCCCCCAATTATTCATCGTCCTTTCCTATGGTGTGAAAGCCCTCATCTAAAAAGTATTCTTGACCTTCATTTGGGGCATATAGGTTTGGTGTAGTTAGGTCTATTGTTCCTAGTTTACCTGAGATAATAATCATCCTTTCTGACTTGTCCCTTTTTATCCTTTCTAGTGAAAAAGGTATAGTAGTTCTGAAATAGAACCGCCACTTCTGCTTTTATGTTCTGTCTGCGATTGATATATCTGGGGAAACATTTTATACTTTAATCGTTTTATATCCTCCCTATTTAGATGGGGTTCTTGTATGATCTAGATATCCCCTTGGTTTTTCTTAAAGTCTCTAAACATTAGTCTTCTCTTCCCTGGTAAATTCAGTCCCTTAACATGTAGGGAGACTATGTTTAGTTTGCTACTCATTTAGCTGCTTATGTCTTAATCTGTGTGTGTCTTGCACCTTTGATATCTCGTTCAGACTGGCTTGGATCCATATATGTACTCAAGCCAATGGCCTCTTGCTGTCTGGCGCAGAAATAGTGGAAATGATTGGGTATGATTAAGGGAAATAGAGAAAAAATAGGTAGAAAATGGAAAAAAGACATAGGATGTTTAACGTGGCTGTGTGCTGGGCCTATATGCATCCTGGGCCTTTGACTCTACTTTTGGGGTAGTTGTGGTGTGCAGAGTCGGGAAGTGTGAATGGGGCAGGCTGTGGTACTACACATATTTAAACCTATCACATTAACTTTGCTAAAATCTCTATAACTGTTTATCAGCTGTCTGAGCGAAATATCTTGGCTTAAGTCTGATCTAGTCAGGAGTTTATAGACAGTCTACACGATGAGCTACTGTGTTCCTTATTTCAGGCGCTGCATGGCTTTCCAGTGTCTATTTTAGTTCTCCTCAAATGCTCAGTATATCTTTCCTTCTATTCTTTCTCCCTTTTGAGGAAACTTCACATTCAGCGTGCTGGAGCGTTCTTATCTGGTGCATGCTGGTCCAGGTCTTTTTCTGTTACCGTCATTGACTTGGCTACCGTTCTGCTCCATACCCATCTCCTTGAAAGGGGGCTGTGCCTATTTTTGAGCCTTTCTGCAGTTTCTGGGGTGATTTTTCAGCCCCAGGATTTGATGAATTCCGGGTCTTCAGCTAATCTCCGTATTATAGCCTGCTTGCCGTTGTGTGGCTTGGAGACAGAAGGAGAATCCCCACCAAATATCTAACTCCATGGCCTCTAAGTAGACTAGTTATTTCCCTCAAGTCTCTCCTTTTAGCCAGTGTTATTGGCGCAATGTTCGTGAAAATCTGAATATCTGCCTCTTCAAAACGGATTTTATTCAGGTTTCTGGTTCTGTGGAGGATCCCTTCCTTCATTGAGAAAAGATGGAGTCTGGTTATAATATCCCTGGGGCCTCTTCCTTCGTAATCCCTGGTTCTCAGGGCACTATGTGCTCTCCATTTCCAACTTTTCAGTGGTGGCCTCTGGCAATATACTTTGGAACAGTCTTTGTATGTAGGGCCTGATGTCACAAGGCGCAACCATCTCTGGAACATTGCTTATCCTATATTCCTTCTGGACCTGTTCTCTGCATCCTCCTGCGCCTCTTGTAGCTTTGCTACTTGTTCCTTGAGCTGCTTGATGTCAGAGTCCACAGTGATTTGATTTTCTGTGACATTCTCCATAGCTTCTCCTAGACTTGTAGTTCTCTTCTCTATGGCCTTAATCTCCGACCGTAGGCCCTTCATGGCTCCTTGAAGCTCTTCATGGAAGGTCTGCTTAATCTCTTTGACCAGACTCTTGGGTCCCTCCTGATACTTGACTCTCTTTCTGAGTCTGCATCCGATTCGACCTCCTCTTGATCTCGTGATGAGGCCCTGTCTTCTTTCCCTGGTGTGGTAGTGCTCATTGTTCTATTATTGAAGAAAATCGACTGCTCTGTTTTTTGTTGGGGTTTTTTTTTGGGGGGGGACAATTTCTTTGTTATGCTTGGCGGCTCACCTGCTGTTTTTATTTCACTGTGCTTGCTTGGGATTGTCTTTTATCAACTAATTGCTCAGGTGTTCCGACAGAACCAGGATCTCATGTGGCCATTTTAGGTGGTGTCTTGCATGTCTCTGTATATATTCTTCCTTTAGCCCAGTTCTCTTCTCAGAACTGTATGTATTTTAATGTGCCCTGTTTTGGCAAGTCAATTGTCTGTTTCAGTGTGTATCTGAGGATTAATGACCCTGGGTGACAACAGCTCTCCCCTGCTCCATGCTACAGTCCCTGGGCCCTATCTCTCGCTTGAGGCCCTAGCCGTCATGCCGGGCATCAAGAGTTGAAGTGGGGTGTCTGGTCTGTCTGTCATCTTGAGTCAGGTCGGGCCTGGTCTGTAGCCTGGTAACGTCTCTTCTCCCGCTTCTCCGGTGGTTCTTATCAGTCCGGTGGGTGGAGCTAGTCCCGCTGACTGTGCTGCGCCGCCACTGCTCTAATTCGTCGCCTCTCTCGCCGCACCTCTACGGCAGCCCAGCCAGCTCTATCCTCGCTCTTCTCTCCCCGCTGTGCCTCTCCTCCCCGCCACCTGAGCCGCGTTCACCCGCTCCGCCGTTCGCTCGCGTCCTCTTCCAATTTCCTGCCGCTTGGTCTGTTACTTGGCAGCCATCTTGTGCCTCCGCTGTAGTGGGGAGAGAGACCCACAATCCCTTTTGTCAGTGGCTGCTCTCTGACTCCCGTGGGTTCCCGGTGTCCTCGATTCAGTCCTTTTCAGTGCGCCAGTTCCCGCTTAGCAGGGGGGGTCTATTTTGGCTGATTCTAAGGCTATAGTGTGCTCTTTTCTGCAGTACTTAGGCCGCTTTTCTGGCGGAGCTGAGCTGATGTGTGACCAGCTCAGTCAGTGTGCAAACCACGCCCCCCATAACTATATGTATTTTAATGTGCCCTGTTTTGGCATCAATTTTAGTGTGTGTGTGTTTGTTTTTTTTTCTCTCTCTTGACCGTGCCCTTCTAGACTGATACAATGCTGCTGTTGTGCTAGGTGGCTGATTTTCACGCTGTCTCTGTCCTCCTCTCTTAGGCTGAGTCCATAGAAGGCATGTCCGTGCTGAGCCGTGCGGACGCTCCACGCTGAGCCCCTGCATCCTCCATGAGGATGTCTTTAGATGGGGCTCACGCGAGCCTCCGCAGGTGTGCTGAGGCGCTGGATTTTTCAGCCGACAGCCAAACTGTTTTTCAGAGCGCTGTCGGCTGAAAACATCCAATCAGCGCGGAGCAGCGTCGTCACTGCCCCGCCTCCCGATCGCGCCCGCTGGCTCGCCTGCATGGGCATGAAATCGCGCAGATTTCAGCAGGCGAGCCTCAGCGTCAGCGCGCCTCAGCCCTGCTACCCCCTCTATGGCCCCAGCCTTAGGCTGCGGCCAATGTGGGCTGAGCGTGCAGGCACTCATGCGCGGCGGTGCAAGCGGCAAATACAAATTTGCATGCTCAGACGCTTGCTCACGCTGGCCACACACACATTGCCGCAATGTGTTTCATCGCGGCCAGCCTGAGCTCGCCTGCCCGCGCCTTTTTGGGCTCCTGCGGCCATTTTGGGTCAGGACGGTCCTAGCCTTGTAGTCTGGTCGCGTCTCTCCCCTCCGTCTCCGCTTAACTGCGGTCTCGTCCACCTGGGGTGAGTCTTTTCTCTCTCCCCCTGCTCCTCTGGAGGATCTAATCGATCCGGTGGGTGGAGCTAGGCTCGCTGGTTGGGCTGCGCCGCCACTACTCTTCCCTGCCGTCTCCCTCTCCTGCCGTACTGCTCTGGCAGCCCTCTCAGCTCTGTCCCTCCGTGCCTCTCCTTCCTCGCCACCTGAGCAGCGCTCACCCGCTCCGCCGTCCTTTCGCATCCTTTTCAATCTAACTATTTTAATTCAAAGGTAAAAAGCTGTAGTGGTTTCATTGAACACTGTTACATGAGGAGGGTAAATGCCTGCAAAGGAAGAACAAAAAAAACTGACATTTACTAGTTCATAATGTGCATAAATTATGTGTAATTCAACAACTTGTGACATTATTGGTAGGGGGTGAATTCTTCTGCAAACCACTGTACATAGGCTACAAAACAGCAGGTCAACTCAACCCTGCCTCATCTAAACAATGTAACAAAACCGCTTTAATATATATATATATTTATATATATCATATATATATATATATATATATATATATATATATATATATATATATATCCTTCTCAGTGGTGCTTAGCCTACCCAATGCAAAGCCCATTAACCTCCTTTAACTTTGTGTATTGCAAGTATTTTATGGCAAATAAAGGGTGATTACTGCAGGCTGCAGAATACTCGCATAGATTTCTGTTGTGGAAAGGAAATGTTATTAGACCTTTAAAAATGCTTTTTTATTTTGTATGCTGGAAAAGGTGATGGTCGTATACCGTTTTGTTTGTTGTTTTTTTGTTAGCAGAGATTCTCGGAACATGTTTTCATATCGCTTACTGTAAGATACCCTGGTCCCTTCTTAGCCTGCAATTTGTCTTCGTTTCAATGTGCAGAAAAATAAGAACGTGTACAGTATATCAGACTAAGCACAAGAAGGAACAAAGTTAGATAAAATCTATAAGGTCGTTTATTAAGTTCATTTAAGATTTGTTTAACTTCTATCCTGGGTTCAGTTTATTAATTGTTCATTGCAAGTAATGTAGTACAAGAAGTTGGGTGCCCTGCAATATAGCTGCCCACTCAGAAAGCAGCCATAGGTATTCACAAATATCCACCTCACAAATCACGCCGGAATAATTGTCACTGTTCTAGCTATTAAGAATTAATTTTATTTCCATTAAGCAATAGTAAATAATTATTCTTGATGTAAAGAAATGTGGTTGAAACATTTCTAGTGAAAATTTGAAGACTTTTATAATCACTTTATCTAATGTTTTGATCCCGAAAGTAACAGTTTCCTTGAGTTGTCCCACAGAAATAACCCGAATTCTTCCTGTTGAACTGTGCATATTTATTGAGACATACCTTCCTCGTTGGTATTTCTAAAATCAAAATAATATTGTAAAATTATATTTTACTGTTAAATACAGTGAGAAGGGAGTGTTTCATTTTCTTTGCTTTCCTACTTTTTGTTTGACTTGACCCGATTTTAGATATTTCTATCCTATTCCCTATTGAGATCCATAGTGTCTTAGGTCTATGCAAAGGGGACAAAACAAAATGGCCTCAGGCACGTCTGCTTTTAATTCTAAAAGCATGTGGGTGAAAATGTTACTTGGCCAATATACTGTCGTTATACACTTCCACCCACCTCTTATTTTTTAATAAATCAAGTGTACGATGACACCATTTTAAATGGGTTAACATTTTTGGATCTCTTTTGAGGATTTTAGTAGGAGTTATGGCTTTCCGTTCGTTTGAAACCCCTTTACCCTGCCATTGTTAAAGAGACCCGAGTACCATTGACATGCAGTGACATTTTTCAATTGCTAATCTGTTTCAGATATGCAACGTTCAGAATTTAAATTCGCAAACCCCCCATGTCAATGTATTATTTTTTTTCCCAGGTTGTCTGGGCATAAATAAAGCTTGCAGATTTATCTTTCCTTTCAACATTTTAGTGACATTAATCTTGGCGAATGTCCTTAGTCCCAATGTCACACTATCTTATCACAGTTAATTTATAGTGGATGCAGACGCCTTTCAGTCAGAAGCTGTGCTAGATAATATAGTGTCTAATCAGGACTATATTGGGGACCAGCAACCCTAAACGGACCCATAATTCTTTTAGTGCAATACATGGCTTAGCAAAAAGAATAGTTTAATACTGTGGTTCTAGATTTTATATATATGTGCGTATATATATATATATATATATATATATATATATATATATATATATATATATATATACACACCCCCCTACTGGTTGAGCTTAGTTGGTCACATGCAGCCATTGGATTAACTCATTGGGGAAACAAACTCAGAATTGGGCACAATATCGTCATATATCGCAAAACTTGTGCTCTTGAAAGGTGAAAAAAGATAGTCGCGTGACCAAACTTTCAACGTATACTGTAGGTAGAACTAGTCCGACTTCTTTCCATCACAGCGTTGCAGGAAGAAACCTTGCCGGGAAGCTGTTTGCAAAAGGTGAATATAAATATACTCCTGTCTAATCAGGCCTGCAATTGATTTTGGTTAGAAAGGTTCACATCCTGCGGTTTTTAAAATTGAAAGGAATTGACCAGCTGTGAGTCAGATGGGGGTGCTGCAATATTCACAAGTCGTGCAGCAAAACTTTTCAGTTCCCTGCTCCGCAACATTTCTTACTGTGTTTAAATAGCTTTTAAGCTGGATGTTTGACATCAAACTTTTTTTTTTTAATATGTATTCTTGCTTTCAAGCATTGTCTTGCTAAATTTAGCACATACTCAAACTCTCTTTACGGAAACCCAAAGCATTATTAATTTATCAACATTATATTATTCAGCATTGTGTCTCCCCCCCACCCCCATAGTTTTTCCATAAAGCTGTATCATAAACGTTGACATTCGTTTTTTCAGTGGGGAAAGGTTGCTATGTTTGTTAACCAACAAATAGTGATTGTACAATTATCAACATATTGTATTGCTTCTTGTCCACACCTACATAAAACCAACTGTTAAATAATAGTAGAAATGTTTCCTTGGAGAATGCATTATGGTTTAAATAATAAAAAGGCAAACATTGGTTGTTTAATAGAAGCAAATATGACACACAATTGAAAATCAGGAAAACAAATCTGCTGTTTATAAATCTGTATTGTTTCTTGTGTGTGTGTGTGTGTGTGTGTGTGTGTGTGTGTGTGTGTGTGTGTGTGTGTGTGTGTGTGTGTGTGTTTTTCCCTCTCCTGTAATTTTCTTATGTGCTATAAATTTAGGACACCGCCCGGGGCTTCAGTCATACTTTATAGGAAGAGACAACGAGAGCGGGGTCTTCCCTCTGCAAACCTAGTTTTCTATTTTTATTTGGTTGTGTTGATGCCTGGAGGCACGAGGCAGGAAAGAGAAACGAGTGATGGCTTCAGGAAACACGATGAGAAATGATTTTTTTTTTTAATCCAATGATTCTTAGGCCATTGTAATTATAGAAACATTGGCCCCTTTTCAATATGTTGTGAAGTTGCTTCCTCTTTACGCAGCAAAGTTTCAACTCTTGATCGGAGTAGGGCTTAAATATTCCCAAGCAACAGGATGATTGCTTCACAACATATTGTACAGGGGCTATACTGTATGCTACTATAATAGGAGCTATTTAACACAACTATGCTGTCCTTTTCCCCATGGTACCTTTTTTGATCTATTTTTCCCCCCACTCTCTATGACAAGTTGTATTCATCTTCAGGCCTTTACTGAGGCTGTCCCATGCATTTCCTTCATCATATAGTCTCTGAGTCACGTCTTGTCCTCCCCCACTCCTTCTCCCAACTGACTACAATGCTAAGGTTAAACTCCGATTTGGAGGGAGATTATGCATTTCCATGCTATCACATATAAACATATAAAAGGGAGTTATTCACAAAACAGCAATGGATACCAGTCACAAATATCCGTTCTCTAGAGTGGTTAATATATGGCGTGAATGGTCCTCTGACCCTTGTGACCCTTTTTAGTTCCTGTAGTGTTCTATAGCCCAGCTTCTAAAGCCAAGGCAGTTGTTGACTTCTCTGGACTTGAAGAGGGCTATTTGGTTCTAGTGACTTACTGATTGGGCATTGTGTGTTAATGGATATGTGGTGAGCAGATATCCTTTAGGGATAATAGTTAATTCAATACCACTTTGAATGAGCTATGGTGCTGTGGAAGAAAATACATGATTGTTTCAGTAGATAGTACCAGCTTGTTATGCCAGAAGTATCTGAGAATGCAATATAACACCTCTTACATTTCCATCTAGAGGAAAATGCAGTGAAATGCACTTATTTAACATTTCTGTTTTTATTTTGTTTAAGCATTTGTCCGTGTGAAAAAGGCAAATATGTTTCATGTGTATGGCACATAAGCAAAATTTGTAAGATATGTTTTAAGAAGCAAAATGTGAAATCTTATAGTTTTTTTTTAATAAACCAGTTATTATTGGATAATAATGACTGTTATTATTCAACTCTTAATACCATTCCTAATGAGTTTTAAATCACCCTTTGATTTCTATAGCAGATTTTAACAGACCTCCCAAGCAGTGCAAGATCTTTGCAACACTTTCCTATTTGTGATAATTTGTTGCCAATATTCCCAGCAGTTTAAGGGGCAAACTGTAACAATAGATAATGTTACCTTAGTAATATAGGTATAGATTGTAGCTGTTGAGTTACACTGACTGAATGTTAGGCCAGGGGTGTGCAAACTTTTCAGTCTGTGCCCCCCTCTTACTTGTTCTCTGACATCATCTGACGCTGCAGCGTCAATTGACACCACGTCGCAGAAGCCGCCGGAGATTAGGTAAGTGAGTTGAACGAGGGGCCTTGTGGGCGGTCCCCGGAATTTTATTTAAATGCTTTGGGGAAAAGCGCGGGGCCTCTGTAAGCGCCATGCCCCCCCAAATTTTTTTTTGCACACCACTGTGTTACGCACGCAATGATAATTTTTACAGATTTATAATATGAGCACCAAACGATCACCAGCGTGGGTAAAAGTGTGTGTGTGTGTGTGTATGTGTATGTTGGAAAGTAGTACTGCTGCTTTAATATGCAGGAACATATATGTATTACAGTATATACTGCGTGCCAAATAAAATGTCTTGTACTGTATGTAGCAGTATGAATGTATCTACTTTTGTATATATTACTTAATACACAAATTACAGAAAAAATTCCCTTAAATATTTCAGGAATGCATCGCCTCCCAACCTACGTGTCGGCACTGGTCACATCTACTCCATATGGATTTTCCGGTTTAATATGTTAATGCTACCTAGTAGATCGACTTCATTTTTTATGCCAACAAAGCTATTATGTTGGATCTATAAGATCATCTATTGCTAAATAGTATTGTACATTGACTGTACGTACGTTGATGGATCATGGCAACAGAGATCAAGATCTTTATCAATTAGCCGATGTAAAACCTAATAGAACGGAGATTGAAGAAGGTAGCAGGGCTCTCCAGTAAAGGATTTACGTCAGCCTGCTGCCCTCTCAATAATAACCTAAGCGCCTCTTGCCCTTCTCCTTTTCAGTGACCAGCCCTGTTACCCTTACAATGTGTGGGGAAATCTTTTTCTTTGATGCGTGTTTACTTTTTTATTTAATTTCCTTACAGTGTGCACCTTTTATAGCTCTCTTTCTGGGAGGAGTTGTGTAGCGTACTATACGGCCCTTGTTTTGCTCTTTTATGTGGGTCTGATTTGGGTTTAATGTGCTGTGAGGTTCTGTGTGGCCAGTGTGGTGGGAAGCAGAGATGGCTTTTTAAGGAATAAAGCCGCCCATCACCCGTCTCTGTGCTTATCCCAGAGAGGGCTGTATTTACGCCCTCTCCCCTTCCCTCACTCCCTCTGTTGCTTGCTTTCTGCGTGTTCCCTTTACTGGAAGGGGAAGAGAAAATGGCGGCTTCCCTGCTTGTTCCTGGTTTCCTTCTTTTTTGGGCCTGCCTAAAGCAGCCAATCCCATTGACGGTAAGTTTAAACACCAAAGCTCCCTGATTAGCCTTGAATTTAAAACATCAATGTCTCCTATTGGTCCTTTCAAATTCTTGCGCTCAGGATTGGGTAGCTCAAGGACTTCCATAAGAGAGTTCAACTATATCCCTCTGTGTCTTACCCACTTCAAGTAGATTTGTTTTGGGGAATGAGCTGTGGCTATGATGAGCCTCACCCTCGTGAATCCCTTGTTGACCTTCGACACAAGTTTTCATTCCTGCAATTAAGCCCCCTTTCCAATTACTCCCCTCCACCCTCATGAACCTATTCCCCTGTTCCCCTATTCCTTCCAAAAGTTAAATATAAAATGTTATCTACCTCTTTTATTTTACTGTATGCTGTTTAGATTAACCTTTTTGTGTACATTACCTTTTCCTAATGAATCGACTTGTTTAATAGCTTTCTTGCCTAACTGACTGTTAGCTCAAGTGCTCAATGAAGCCACCAAGTTTATTTTAATTGTGAAGTTTGTGTTTTGGAGCATGTTCTGGGTGCTCGGTGGCCTCTGACTTTGCATAAGACTTCATCCCCCTCCCTCCCCCCAATTATTATTATTTTTTTTATAGTGATCACTGCGCTCTTAAAGGAGTTTGTGTGGTTGTCCGTGATGAGTGGGGTACCCTGGTCTACAAGAGCATGCACTTCTGCAGTTGGCAGAGGTATTGGCGTTTGTGTAACTTGGTCTCTGTTTTGGGGGTTCCACAGTCCAGTGTGTGACCTTGTATGTTACTGGTGGGTTGCATTCCTGAACAAAAGGGGTTAATGTTCAGTATGAGGCTGTGCCATATGGGACCATAGAGATCAAACAGCTATAAGGAAAAGACAGAATGGAAGTAAACCACTAGAGAAGCATCTCATCTCCCAATTGCCACTCCTTAGACGCCAAATATATGATTTAGGTACGAACTGTAGAGACTGGATACAAAGGATAGAAGTCTCCCTTATACACGTTATCCCAAAAGAATGCAGAAGATAAAGAATGTATAGGAAGTTGATCACAGTAGATCAAGCCATGGTGAGCATAGCATGTGCAAGAATGACGTGAGAATGAAGTATGCTTTTTCAAGTGAATAAATTAGGGCTTTTGGAGAGATTTTGAGGCAACACAGTACTATTTATTCTAATTGTGTGCTGTGCTTAAATAAAATGAAATCTACTTTGAGAAAGTTCTTCGTGTTAGACTCGCCTTCCTTCACTAACGGAGGAGGAGGAGGAGGAGGAGGAGGAGGAGGAGGAGGAGGAGGAGGAGGAGGAGGAGGAGGAGGAGGAGGAGGAGGAGGAGGAGGAGGAGGAGGAGGAGGAGGAGGAGGAGGAGGAGGAGGAGGAGGAGGAGGAGGAGGAGGAGGAGGAGGAGGAGGAGGAGGAGGAGGAGGAGGAGGAGGAGGAGGAGGAGGAGGAGGAGGAGGAGGAGGAGGAGGAGGAGGAGGAGGAGGAGGAGGAGGAGGAGGAGGAGGAGGAGGAGGAGGAGGAGGAGGAGGAGGAGGAGGAGGAGGAGGAGGAGGAGGAGGAGGAGGAGGAGGAGGAGGAGGAGGAGGAGGAGGAGGAGGAGGAGGAGGAGGAGGAGGAGGAGGAGGAGGAGGAGGAGGAGGAGGAGGAGGAGGAGGAGGAGGAGGAGGAGGAGGAGGAGGAGGAGGAGGAGGAGGAGGAGGAGGAGGAGGAGGAGGAGGAGGAGGAGGAGGAGGAGGAGGAGGAGGAGGAGGAGGAGGAGGAGGAGGAGGAGGAGGAGGAGGAGGAGGAGGAGGAGGAGGAGGAGGAGGAGGAGGAGGAGGAGGAGGAGGAGGAGGAGGAGGAGGAGGAGGAGGAGGAGGAGGAGGAGGAGGAGGAGGAGGAGGAGGAGGAGGAGGAGGAGGAGGAGGAGGAGGAGGAGGAGGAGGAGGAGGAGGAGGAGGAGGAGGAGGAGGAGGAGGAGGAGGAGGAGGAGGAGGAGGAGGAGGAGGAGGAGGAGGAGGAGGAGGAGGAGGAGGAGGAGGAGGAGGAGGAGGAGGAGGAGGAGGAGGAGGAGGAGGATTTCATACTACTTTGCTTGAAACTGTAGTGAGTTTTAAGTAAAGTCCATACAAGTTTGAAAAAAATACATGTTCTGTTGGCTAGAGCTATGTTAGTTAATAGAATCTTAGAGAAATCTTGGAAACGTGGTCTATTGGTGGTCTGACGACCACTCTGATATTTATTTGTGTCTGACACTAATAACTAGAAGAGAATTGTAATATGGTCTGTGTCAGCACTGATTACATTAATGACACTGTGAAACAATTAAGGTTCAAGAATGGTTGACTTAAAAATAGTTAAGTGCTAGTTTTTGGGGATAGTGGTGTAGAGTTTTTAAGCCACTAGGGAAGGTACCTCATGAATCATAGTAGGGTTAGACCTTTTCGTTGGCACATTGTAATCTGCTGTTGATTACACGATACATTTCTCAGTGTACTTAAAACTCTTAATCCCATTTAAAATCCATTCACCAAAAGAATGTTGAAATTGTAACCCTAAAGCAAACTGTGACATTAATGTCTCTAAAATACAAATGTCTAACCTCACAAGTTTCCAAATCCGAGGCAAAGTGAAATACATTTAATTTTATCCTTGAGTGATTTCTGTCAGAAAATTGTGGATTGATCTGCCAAACGAAGACTGAAAATATGGAAAGTAACTGTATGAAACACATTGAGAGTAGTGAAAGGATGAGAGAAAAAGAGAGCAGGGTTTCTATTGCTTCCATGAATGAAGAGAACAGTGACTGTTACATGATCAGGGAGGGTGCCAGGCAGTTTCCCTCTCCCCCCGCCCCGTACCCACAGATAACGAACGAACAAAGACTGGGAACTGGAGGTAAAATGGCTGCGGCTATTTATTTATACATAATCCTATGAGGGGTAAATGCCACTCCCTGCCAGAGTGCTCCTTTGACAGGAGGGGGAGGGGACGGTCAGCTCCCAGTCTGGTAAGAACAAGCACCTACCCCCCCCCAATAGCCGCTGCGACAAAGACAAAACTGGTCAATGACCCTTCTAGCTCCGAACCTCGTTACTTTCATTTCCAGCAAAGTATCAGCATTTTATACTGCAACAAAACAAAGAAACATTAACAACGCACACAATAATTATGTCCACATTACAGGGAATACAATGGCACTGCTCAACATTTCGCTGCCCGTTGCTACATGATTGCCCTGCACTACTTAAGGGGATGGGTGGGTGGGAATCATGTGACGGGCAGCAAAGAGGCCCTGCTGCCCACCAGCCTGGCCTTAAACAGGCCCCGTGCAACCCCTCATTTAACGAACGAATAAAGACGAAACGGGAACTGGAGGTAAAATGGCCGCAGCTATTTATTTATACATAAACCTACAAGGGGTAAATGCCACTCCCTGCCAGAGTGCTCCTTTGACAGGAGGGGGAGGGGACGGTCAGCCGACCTTTGAGCCGCTGACCTCGTGTCCCCTGCACGAGCGGGCTCTCGAAGTCATGGGTAAATGATCTTGCCCACTTGTACACCCCCGGGCTCAAACAGCCCAGCTCCCAGTCTAGCAAAAACAAGCACCTACCCCCCAAGAGCCGCCACAGACGGGTCTATTTAACCCACCTTAAACCAGGCCTGTGTCGCCAACCACGCCAGAACCCTCTCCAATCCCTCCTGCAAACCGATGTTAAACATGTCTATCCCGATCTCTGACATGTGGACCCCATCTGCCTTGAGTAACCCCCCTGCACTAGAATCGAAATACGGGTGTCTGAGCCTCCAGCCCCCGCACTGCGCCTCGAACTTGCCTACGGCCCTATTCACCTTCCACGCCCTGTCTACCGCTTGTGGCACCCTGGCACCCGCCAGGAATGTCTGTAGACAATGTCCGACCATACGACCTGCACCGACGGCCAGCGAGCGAACATCTGCGCCACGTCCCTTTTTAATGGATTTTTTCAGGTAAACCGACTGCACCACCGCCACGTCGTTCCCTCCCGCGTGAATAAGCAGGGCTTGCGGTAGCCTATTCCTGGCCAGCACCAATAGCCGCGGGCGCCGTTTTCACCATCGCAGAACCCCCCCCCCCAGAACACCCTCAGCTGATTGATGGGCAAACTGAGGTTTGGTCCGCAAAGCCGCCACGTCGCCCGCTTCTCCGCCCAGTGTATCAGAGAGTCGCCGATGATCCAAATGTCTGTTGCTGCAGCATCTGGGTGGGGTGGGGGAGGGGAAAGAGAATTATACCAGCAAGACCTGATCCGCGATTAATGCCAGCCTGATGTAGGACCGGTACCTGTTCGACTCCCAAAGCCCGATCTTCTGGATAACTTCCCCCGCCAGCTCACGCATGCTGCCTCCGTAGTGGCCCCAATCCTGAACGAGTGAGTCCTGAATCACGCCGCTTCCAACCCCAAACACTCCAGGCATCCCCGAAACACCCACGAGAACTGGTATCTGGATAACGGTCCGCCGTCCGCATGCATGAGCAATGGCCCTTCGCCGGCAGGCCGCAAACTCAAATATGCCCTAAGCGCCCCTACTGGGCAAATCTCACTGGCATGCCTAGCAGTGGGACCCAATTTCCTCTACCTGCTTGGTCTGTTTTGGAGTGCCGGATGTGAAGCTGCAAAGAACCTGAACTGAGCACTGCCTGTAATACCCCACCCCCTTTCTTAAGGCACAGACTAGCTCCCTCACCCGCAATGCCCCGAAGGATGCCAAGGTGAAGGCTGCGTTAAAAAGCCTTGCCTCAAAAACTGAAAAACAGACTAGCTCAGTCATCTGGACTAGCCTTTCAAATATTGCCGGGGTCACTGGCCTTCTGGTGTCGCTGGGCGGAGTCCCCCTCATCATCCTGCTAATGCCATCTTTACTATAAACGCCTTTGTGACGTCTGTCTTCTCGCCTAGCCTCAGGCAGAATAATACCCTACTCAGCTAATTGCCTACCGACTTTCCAGCTTGCGCCCCAGCGCTACAATGAATCGCATTACGGTCTCCATCCCTTCTGCATCTCTCCCGACCTCCTTTGCGAAGTTCGAGTACTTGCGCCAAGCCGCCGCATAAGCCTCCCACGTCACCGCAGGGTCCCCAGCGCCCATAAATCTACCGTCAAGGTAAGCCGAACTGGTCCGCCTCTGGCGCCCACTTCAGAAACGCTGCCATCTGCAACCGGGATAAAGAATCAGCAATGTCATTTAAGAACCCCGGCACTTGGCGCGCTCTGAAAGATATGTTCAAACGCAAGCATTAGAGGACGAAACTGCGCAACAGATTCACAACCGGTGGGGAACGTGAACCAAGGTTATTCAGTGCCTCGGCCACCCCCATGTTGTCAGTCCAGAATATCACTTCCCTGTTTGCGAACAAATGCCCCCAAAGTCGCACTGCGACCAGCAACAGAAAAAGCTCCAGGAACGTTACGTTCTTGATGAGCTGCGCCAATGCACACGGGCCAGTGCTCCACGCACCATTGAAGTAAGCCCCGAAACCTACTGACCCCGCAGCGTCTGTTAACAGCTGTAGTTCGGCGTTCTGCGGTGGACGTCCGCGCCATTAGGTCCAACCATTGTACTTCCCCAGGAAGTCCAATCAGACATCCAAGTCCTTGCGGATCTCAGCAGTGACCCGGATGAAGTGATTAGGACGTTTGATCCCTGCTGTAACCGCCGCTAGGCATCTGGAAAATCCCCTCCCCACCGGCACGATCCGCGCCACAAAAAAACAAGGTGGCACAATAATGATTGGATTGGAATAAATTTCTTCAGGCCTGTGAATTCCCATAGGAGCTCCACCTGAGCCGCCAGTTTGTCCGGCGGGAGCCTGTACTCCATCCTCGCTGAATCAATCTCAATCCCCGTAAAGCTAATAACTGTTGTTGGCCTCACCATTTTCTCCTCAGCCAGCGGTACCCCGAATTCAGGCGCCATGGCCGAAAACTCAACACAGCCTCCTTGCGCACAGCTCTGATCCCGCCGGACCTACGAACAAGAAATCATCTAGGTAATGCATGCGGCCTGTACCCTGCAACGCACCACCCATTCGAGGAATGTGCTAAAAGTTTCAAAGTAGAAACATGATAGCGCGCAGCCCATGGGGCAGGCACAAGTCGACAAAGTACTGACCGTCAAGTATGCAACCTAGCAAGTGAAAACACTCTGGACCACTGGCAGCAATCGGAAAGCAGACTTAATGTCCGCTTTTGCCATCCTACCCATCCTACCCACTTGCGACGCTGCCTGGTCAAAGCTTGCATAACTAACTAAGCACAAATCGCAATCGATACCGTCGTTCACTGATTTGCCTAGGGCTAGGAAAGGTGCTGGGTCAGCCTGAATGCCCCCGGGTCCTTTTTGGAACCACCCCCAGTGGCAAGATACTCAAGTTGGGGAGAGGGGTGTAGACGAATGGACCAGCCATCCTTTCTAACTCACCTCCTTACCCACTTTCTGTTACGCCGGTGCTGCCCGCAGACCAGAACCGTCCCCTGAGCTGAAGGGGGAAATGGTAATACACGCACCCGCAGCAAAGGGAGTGTGTCCGGAGTGTGGTATGAAGCGTTGCCAGGCCAGGTGTAGTAAGGTAGACAATACTTGCCGGTACCGGTTGTAGAGATAGAGTGATGAATGCCTTGCCGAGGTCAGGGAGTGGAGAGTGGAGATAGGTCGTAGTCCAAGCCGTGTTAAAGGGGTTACCAGAGTGAGCGTTGTCCAAGGGGTGCCGAGATCGAGAGCCAGAGGGGTTAGTCGTACAAGCCGCGTCAGAACCTGTGAAAACACTGAGAGAATCCAGAAGTACTTCCATACAGAGACTGTCGAGCGACGAGTGATGGGAAGCACAGGCATAATAAAGCTGGGCAGGTCAATGGGAAAAGGGGGCAGGCCTGGAGGACTGCAAGGAGTCTTCTCTGATAGGAGGGAGGTGTTACAGCCCAGCTGAGTGTAATCCTTGATTTGCATGGAACTGTGTGATGCTTGGGGGCGATGCCTCACTGCAGGAGCAGTGGTTAAAAGTGCTCTGTTAGGCGTGTGCTCTGTAAGCTGGGAATGCATGCACATAACGTCTGGGGCTGGCGTGCGTGTAGGTGTGCGTGCAGGAGGGCGTGGGCACGCCCGGCGCTGAGCAGAGGAATCGCCGAGGGGAGTGATCCCGCGGCAGGGGCGAGGAGCCGTGGAGGCCGGTAAGGCAGGATTGTTTTGTGTGTCCAGGGGCTCCATGCGGAGAGGGAGTGCTCTGTGTGGGAAGCGAGGAGAACGCCGATTCCTGACACTTTCGCCCTAATTACTTCGCTGTAAACCCTGGCCGATTTTCAAATTCCGTTCTAACCCCGATCCCGCTTGTTGCACAAACCGGATCCTGGACCCCTCAGTAAACCCGGTGAGGAGCAGCCGGGCCTCTTCCCTATTTGGGTAGCTTTCCAGCCATGGGTTCAGATTTTGGATTATTGGAATGGCGCCTTCCACCCAGCCCTCCTGGCACCGCGTCCCCCTCTCCTAAAACTTTTTGTCTGGTGATGTGCCCCTCCGCAAGTGGGGCACTGGTTTTTGAAGCGTCAATTAGTGTATGAACACCGGTCATCATTGGAGGCCCTGCAAACCCCAGTCCGACTGCCTGCCTGCGCTAGCGGCCGGGGTCCCCCTAGCCCCTCCTTGGCTTGGCGTGTTGGACAAGCCTGCGCCCTTTTATTCAATCCAAAGGTCCATCTCTTTCATGTCCCATGCTATTTTACCTTTGTGCAATGCCATCTTCTGCCTAAACTTTACATCATAAAACCACCAGCCCATACCGACGTGCCTCTGGTGGGCATGCCCAATCATATCCTCGTATTTATAAAGGGCCGAACATAAGTGGGGGGACTTCTCCCCGATTACTCGGGCCAGGATTCTGAATGCGTGGACCCAATTGGCGAATGTGCGGGGGAAGAGACGTCTCTTGACGTAGTCTCTCCCAGCGTCCCCTTTCTTGGATGAACGTGCCAGCGCTTCCCTGTAATCTGATAGCAGGGACAGGAGCTCTATGAACTTCCCTGCCCAAATTTTTATCCTCTCCTCCTTAGTCAAATGCGCGCCTAACCCGTTGGCAATACACAAGTGCGAACCTGAAAAAAAAAAAGCCTCATCCGAGATTGTTGTCCCCCCCCCTCCGCCGATGCAGGAGCAGATCCAGTGCTGACGACCCCGGCCACGGTTGAAGATGGGTTGAGAATCACCAGGGTCGCGCCAGACGGAGCAGCTGCAGTGCCAATGACCCCGGCCGTGGTTAAGTATCACCGGGGTCGGGCCGGTGGCTGCCAGGGGGGTAAAGGAGGGGTTTGCTCTGGTGCTGCAGCCCCAACACTGCTAGGAGCGCTTTCTACTGCCGGCCCCGCCCAGACCTGGAGGGGATCCCTGTGGCTGTGCTGTGCGCCCCCAAGCTGCTGCAACTCCTAACGCTGCGCCAGTATCCCCTGTTCCCACCATCATCCCTGCTGGGGTCCTGTAGGAGACAGACTCCTGCGGCTCCAAAGCCATCAGCATGCCTATAAATGCTGCCGTGAAATTTTCCTTCCTCGCTGCACCATATGCCATATGCCGCTGAATCCAGAGTCAGCCCTGGCGCTGCCTGCCTTAAATACGCTGCGCCACCTGGGATTTTTTTCCCCGCCAACTCAACCGCGTGCTGGGCATCACGAGCTGCGCGGTCCTCCTGCGACGCAATCGAACTCTTAAACGCGCAACTGACCCCTTTTTACCGCTGCAGGTTCCTTATCCGTTCTTGGCGTCCCAGTTGTCCTGCCGGCTCTGCATTGTCGAACCACGCCAGAGTCCTTTCCCGCCGGCCGGAATGCACACCGCCTGCAATTGCTGCTAGCCTGTTTTTTTTTTTAACCTGACAATTTGGCAGGTGGTAGCTGCAGTCTTAAATTGCAAAGCCAGTACATCCAACCTCACACTGAGACCCACAAGGTCGAAACAGTCTGGGAGTGGGTTCACTGGCTTTGCACCTCATCCCAGGCTATTTTTAAAAGCTGTGTTTAAAACAGCGAGCATTGGCTTAAGGGTGCCATGACAAAAGGTGGCACTGTTATTTATTCTTTTATAAAATATTTTACCCGGAAGTAATACATTGAGAGTTACCTCTCGTTTTCAAGTATGTCCTGGGCATAGAGTTAAGATGACAAATAATACATGGTTACAACTACAGTTACATAAGTGAACAGGGTATACATTTATAAACAAGACATTGCATGCACAGTTAGAGATAATATATATTATAGGCGTATGTAACAGTTACAGACCAGATTAAAATGTGACAGCTTTAGTTTTGAAAGAACTTAAACTGGTGGTGGCTGTGAGAATCTCCGGTAGATTGTTCCAGTTTTGGTGTGCACGGTAAGAGGAGTGGCCAGATAATTTGCTGAACCTTGGGACCATGAACAGTCTTTTGGAATCAGATCTCAGATAAGTGCTGCATGTGGTAGGGGTGAGGAGCTTAAGACTGATGGGTAGCTTGCCCAGAAAGTATTTGAAGGCAGGACAAGAAAGGTGAATTTTGCGCCTAGACTCAAGTGATGGCCAATCTAGTTCTTTGAGCATTTCGCACTGATGTGTGTTGTAATTGCATAGGAGAACAAAACAACATATTGAATTGTAGAGGGTGTCAAGTTTGCTAAGGTGTGTTTGGGGTGCCGAGCCATATACTATGTCCCCATAGTCGATGATTGGCATTAGCATCTGTTGTGCGATATGCTTTCTACCAGCAGACATAGGCCGCGCGTATAGTGCCGGCGACGGGACGGGTAACGTCACCCGTCGCTGCTAGCGAAAGTTATATTTCGCTTTGCTGCGGCGTCGCGGGCTTCCAGGCATTTGATTTGTTCAGGGGCTGTCACATGAGTCAACAGCCCTTGAAAAATCAAATATTCCCGGCTTCGAAAGTCCGCGACGCGACCTCGCTCCGTCGCATTGCCACCGTCGCGCTTACTATAAGTGCACGCAGCAATGTATTTGTTTTTGGGCGCCGTCGCCCGTCGTGGGTACTATACGCACTGCCTTAAGGAGGATTTGTTCCTGTAAAGTGCACCTAGTTTGGCATTGGTTTTGGATATCAGGGTATCAATGTGCATCTCTAATGTTAAATGGGAGTCAAACTATATGCCCAAGTATTTAAAACCAGTAACGGGAGTTAGGGTGGTGTTCGCGTTGGTTCTGATCTGGAGCTCACTCATTGGAAGCTTTACAAATGTAGCCTTGGTCCCAAATTGTTACAGTCTTGTCGGTGTTTGTTTTGGGAAATCCAATTTTCAAGTCTCAAACAGTCAGATTGAAGTATGTGTTCAAGGTCGGAGAGGCTATGGCTGTGTGTAGCCCTTACAAGCTGTAGGAAGATTATTGATGAACACTGAGAAGAGTAGGGGCCCCAGAACAGAGCTTTGCAGGACACCACAGGTGATATCCAAGGGGTTGGAGTTAGAGCCTGAGATGGACACATGTTGGGATCTACCTGATAGGTAGGAATGAAACCAGTTTAAAGCATGCTTCCCTATTCCAGAGCACTGGAGTTTAAGTAGGATAACATGATTAACAGTATCAAAAGTCATTTGCAAAATCTAGGAATATTGCACCAGTGACTTGTCCCCGTTCCATTCCACACTGGATTTCATTGCAAACTTTTAGCAGGGTAGTTACGGTGGAGTGTTTGAGGTGAAAGTCAGATTGGAATTGGCTAGGGAATTTTGTCTTGGTATAGTAATCGCTTAATTGGAAGTGAACACATTTTTCCATGACTTTGGATAGTATTCGGAGAAGAGAGATTGGCTTGTAGTTTGAGACAGTGTTTTTGTCCCCACTTTTGAAGATTGGAACAACTCTGGCAGTTTCCCAGGTCTTAGGGACATGGCCTGCAGACAGAATAGAGTTGACTATGGAAGCAATTGGTTTGGTAATGGCTGGGGCACCAAGTCTTAGGAACTTAGATTACAGTAAGTCAGGTACACATTGGCTGCTTAGTTTTAGTTTGAGGAGCGCTTGTGGAATATCCTCTTCGGATACTGGGAGAAATTGAAAATTGTGGGCAGTGTTGGGAGAGGGTGGGGCTATAGGGATACTGACACATGATGAAACATGATACAGATTGAGATTCATGTTTGTGGTTTGGGTTGCGTTTCGCTAATAAGTTAGTAGCACACACCACAAAGTAATAATTTAATGCATTTGCAATGTCAGTGGGGTTTGTCAGAGTAATAGCCTCCTTAGTGATATTACTCGGTTGTTGATGGTTAGAAGGCTGGAATATATTGTTGATAACCTTTCTGAAGTTAGGTGGGTTTGATGTATTCTGGAGAAGATTGTCAGAGTATTATTGTGCTTTTGCGTGTCTTGTGTGCCTTGTGCACATGTTCCGCAGGCGTCTGTAGTGATTGAGATCCTTGGTAGTGCCAGTTACTTTGTAGCTTTTCCACAAGGCATCCCTGAACTGGTAGAGTGCTATAAGGTCAGTTGTAACCCACGGTATGTGGGCCCCCGTACTCTTATTCTGCGTAGTGAAGCATGGATATCAATTTTTTTTTTTCCAAAATATTTTTATTAGGCAGATATAAAATATACATTCAGGAGTCAATATACACAGCCTTAGGCCTCGGCCATGGTTATTGCTGGAGGCGCGCTGAGGGAAAGCGGGTGCTTTCCATGACCTTAGACAGCGTGCCGGCGAGCGGACTAGTGATGTGACGGAGCTGGTTCGCCCTCATTGGGCGAACCGCTCACGTGACCGGCCCTGCAATCCGGCAAGCGGGAAATTTTAAAATTTTCCTAAGACCTACGCTTCCGCGCGCTTGCGGAAGCATAGGCGATCCCCTACTAAAGCCGCTCTCATTGCGGCTGTAGAGACTCAGTGCCGAGCGGAAGCGCGCCTCAGCGCGCCTCCGCCCGCAAGCACTATTTATGGACGCGGCCTAATACAGAAACATTTTTGTATTTTTTGGAGGAGAAGAGTGGCAAAACCTGTTGCCAAAAGGTGGTGGCCTTCCGAAAAAGGAAAGGCCAGGGAAAAAAGAAGAGGGGGGAGAAAGAGTGGGAGGTGGGTGTGGGTGGGGGTGGGGTGTCTACCCCAGTCACTAAGTGTCCACCTTGGATGGACTCTTTCTAATCACTGATTGTCACAGGCTTCCTTTTCCCAGCGTTCTTTCTTCTGGGCTATACCGTGGCAGACTTGTTTTATAAAATTATCCATGGTTCCCAGATTCTGTAGAAAACTGTTGTGTTTTGCTTAGGGAGCGCAGTTAGTTTTTCCATAAGCATCACCTCGTTTATTCTTTTTTTTTTTAACATTCCTCTGGAGGGGGGAGCTACTTTCTTCCAGGAGGCCGCTACCTCACACCTTACCGCTGTGAGAATGAAGGAGATTAATTTCCTTACTGGGCGGTCAATTTCTTTCATTGGCCTAGCCAGTAGGAAGGTCAGTGGATCAATAGGCAAATCGAGGTTGGTAACCTCTTTTAATAAAATTTGAACCATGTCCCAATATTTCTTAATTTCTGGACATGACCACCAGATGTGGGCCATGTCCCCCTTTTGTCCACAGCCTCTCCAACAGAGATCAGATGCCAGAGGATAAATTTGCTTTAGTCTCACTGGAGTGAGATACCAGTAAAACAGTATTTTATAAATATTTTCTTTGGTTGTGGTGCAAATGGAAGTTCCTGAGGCTGCTTCCCAAATATCGTCCCATTCCTCTCTGTTGATATTTATATTCAGGTCCGCAGCCCATTTCAGCATATAGTCATGAGTTGGAGGGTCCGCCGATGTCTCCAATTCAGTGTAGATTTTTGATATTAGTCCTTTTTGGTGAGAACTATCTTTGCATAGTCTCTCGAATTTAGTGAGAGGGGGAAATTCTGGATTTGGGGATATTTGGGTGAAATGTCTAATTTGGAGGTATTTGAATGTTTCCAATTGTGGTATATCGTATTTAGCACGTAAATTTTGGTAGCTCAAGAGTTTCCATAGGCTCAAAATGTCTCCGATCGTCCTGATCCCCTTCAATTTGAATTGATCATATGATTTAGACGCACATCCAGGGGGAAATGTAGGATTATCAAAGATTGGCGTGAGTTGCGAGCTGGTGGAAGCAAGTCCGAATCTAATCTTAGCTTTCAACCAGACCCCCCATGTGTGTTTCATCGCTCCCAGCTTAAATTTGTGCATGTGCATATCTCCTCTATCCAGGCTCCAAAGGCATGCTGGCAGAGAAGGCATTTTAGCATATTGCGATTCTATTTCAAGCCAGCAACGCTGATCTGGGTCTGCGTTCCACATGGCCGCTTGTTTTAGTTGGGCTGCCTGATAATATTTTGACATATCTGGGACACCCATACCCCCCCTTGCTCTTGATGCCATCAGTACCGATCTTGCGACTCTGGGTCCTTTGCCCCGCCAAATAAATTTAAATAGTCTATTTTGGATGTTTTTTAGTTCAGAACCAGGAACGTGGACTGGAAGTGTTTGAAAGAAATATAGTAATCTAGGAAGTATGTTCATTTTGATCGAAATCATTCTTCCAATCCAAGAAATCTGGTAACCTTCCCATTTATCCAGGTCTTTTTAAAATTTTTGAAACAGAGCTGGGTAATTGTGTTGATATAAAGATGGGTAGTTCTTGATACATTTACTCCCAAATATTTGATGTACGAAGAACTCCATCTATAACTGAAATTCAATTTGAGCAGTTTCACTTCTGGTTCTGAGAGGCTTAGATTGAGGGCTTCAGATTTATCGCTATTTATTTTATATCCAGATATTTTGCCAAAATCTCCTAGTTCCCTTTGAAGGTTAGGAAGGGAAGTTTGGGGTCTTGATAGGGTCAGGATAATATCGTCGGGAAATTTTGTAATTTGTTTTTCCAATTTCTATGCCTTGGATGTTTATGTTATTTCGTATTTTGGACGCTAGAGGTTCAATAGTGAGAGCGGATAGAAGGGGAACCCTGTCTCGTTCCGTTTTTGATTTGTAACCTTTCAGTGTTCCCTCCAGGTAGTCTAACAAGGGCCGACGAGTTTTGGAAGAGCGCCCGCACACCTTCTAGATAAGAATCTTTAAAACCAAATTTCTTCATAGTATTATCGAGAAATAGCCAATCAATTCTATCAAATGCCTTCTCAGCATCTAGACTCAGTAGCATTGCCTTGGTGCCTGTAAGGGGCACATGATCAATTATGTTAATTATCTTACGAGTATTGTCCAAGGCTTGACGCCCCGAGACAAACCCCACTTGGTCCAGATTTATTAATGTGGGCAAAATTGCGTTTAGTCTATTTGCTAGGATCTTGCTGTACAATTTAAGATCATTATTCAGGAGGGAAATTGGCCAATAGCTACCACATTGAGTTGGGTCTTTCCCTTCCTTATGTATAATAGCAATGTTTGCTAGTGACATTGACGATGGGATCAGGTTTCCCTCCATGAATGAATTAAACAAATTCAGTAGGTGAGTGGACAATATTGGTAAGAATTTCTTATAATAGACATTGGAGAAGCCGTCTGGGCCCGGGGCTTTAGAAGCTTTTAGTGTTTTCACCACTGCAGACAATTCTGCCTTCGAGATTTTGGCGTTGAGTAAGGAGTTCTCTTCCTCTGTCAATGAAGGAAGATTGCAATCATCGAGATAATTTGTGATTACCTCCAACCCAGTTGGCTCTGATGTGCCGCACCGGGTCTTCAGGTTATACAATTTGGTGTAAAATTTTGTGAATTCTAATGCTATTTTTTTTTGTTGTATATTATCTCACCAGACTTACACTTCATCGCTGTTATTTGGGATCTTTTCTGCACTCCTCTTAACCTGCTAGCAAGAAGTTTATCGGCCTTGTTGCCCTTATCATAATATTTTTGGTTGGTACATTTAAGAGCTTTTTCTACATTCTCCAATTGAATTTGCTTAAGCTCGTTTCTATTGGTGGTCAATAGTTTATATATTTTTTTTGAAGGGTTGGTTTTGTGTTGTTTCTCCAGTTCGAGAATTTTGTCTGTTAATGTTTTTATCATTTTTACTTTGATTTTCTTTTTGTGGGAGGCGATTGAGATGAACTTGCCTCTAATTGCTGCCTTATGGGCTTCCCACAAGATTGCTGGGATGAGACCGATCCGAAATTGATATTAAAATAGTTTCTTTTAATTTCTCTTTCCACTTCCACATAGTGTAATAGGGAGTCATTTAATTTCCAATTATAAGTGGTCGTTTTTATAAATGGTATGGAGATTATCAGGGTTACCGGAGCATGATCCGACCATGTGATCGGGCCGATACCTGATTTGGTGGCGGCCTCTAAAATATTCTTGGTAACTAGAAAATAGTCGATGCGTGAGTACGTCTGGTGAGGAGGAGAGTAAAAAGAGAAGTCTTTTTGGCCCTGGTGGTGGGTTCTCCAAATGTCCATCAGAGAGAACTCTTTAATTATCTCTTTAATTTTTTTCCCAATTTTAAGCGATTGAAGAGAGTGCGAGCGGCCTGGAATAAGTGATCTATCTTCAACAGGGTTTAATACCATATTTAGGTCTCCACCTAATATTATTGAGGATAAATATTCAGGGTCCACTTCTTCTAACACTTTTTTTTAGAAATTCGGTTTGGTTTTCATTTGGTGCATAAAGGTTAATCAGTGCGATCGACGAGCCAGACAAAGAGCCATATACCACTAGAAATCTACCCTCTGGATCCAGTGTTACCATTGTTAGATTGAATGGAGTACCTTGGCGAATTAAGATTGCTACTCCTTGTTTTTTACTACTAAATGACAAGTAAAAACTCATTGGGAATGCGTTTTGAAAAGTTTTGGGCGGGTCCTGGGACGTGAAGTGCGTCTCCTGAAGGAATACAATATCTCCCCCAGAACTCTTCATCTCTTGAAGAGCTAGCCTCCTTTTCCTATTATTTTGTAAAATATAATTAATTAATATGGCCTTAAGAGTTACAACCGGTGTAACTGTTAACCGGTTATTGGGCTGAAGGCCTTGGGGGATGAGCCCGGCGTCGACAGCCCTTGAGGACGGGGGAAAGGTGGGCCCCCGAGAATATATAACTTTACACCCCTCTGGGGGTATGAACAGTAGAACTTGTGCATAATATTTATAACCATTGTCTTACCGATTGCCCATCTTGGTGGGCCCTAGTATCCTCACTTTGAGCGAGAGAACTGAGCAGCATCCGGACCCCAGCAAATCGACAATACAGAGTCTCAATTATTACAGAATATGTGGCGGTAAGCTGTCTGGCTTCTATGATACATAATCCAGGTTCTAAGAATCATATTGCTTCCCTATCTAGATGCGGAGGGAGGAGGAGGGGAAGAGGGGGGGGGGAGAGAAGGGGAGGGGAGGAAGGAAAGGGGGAGGGTAAGGGTGGAAGGGGGTGGGGTAGGGGAGGTTCTGGAGTTGGGGAGGGGAGGAGGCAGAAGACGAGGCATAATAAGGCACTATATCAGGTAGGAGGCAGGGGAACGAGACTGATATACATTTTTGGACATTGAACAGTTTCAACATTGTGCATTTCAATAATACTGTTTAGAAAGGTTGAGAAGCTAAACCTGCAATACTAGCAATTGAGTCTCACAGTAATTTGTCTTGATTTATAGCTTTGAGCATGACATAGTGTATGGACAATATCAGGCCCCCACCAAATCAGTGTTACATTTTCTTGACAGTTGTGGGGCCTTTGACCGACAGGTGTCTAGTCTCTGTGGCTCTAATCTCTGAGGGGGAGAAAGGGAGGAGGGGGAGAAAGGGAGGAGGGGGAGAAAGGGAGGAGGGGGGGGAAAGGGAGGAGGGGGGGGAGAAAGGGAGGAGGGGGGGAGAAAGGGAGGAGGAGAAGGCGGGGGAGAGGAGGAGGAGGGGGGGAGAGGAGGAGGAGGGGGGGAGAGGAGGAGGAGGAGGGGGGGAGAGGAGGAGGAGGAGGGGGGGAGAGGAGGAGGAGGAGGGGGGGAGAGGAGGAGGGAGGAGGCGGGGAGAGGAGGGGGGAGAGAGGGAGGGGAAGGAGAGGGGAAGGAGAGGGGAGAAGGGGGAGGGGAGGAGAGGGGGGTGGAGAAGGGGGAGGGAAGGGGGGGGGAAAGGGATACCTTGTAACATGGTTAAACACTTATCACAACTTTTATAATTGCATAAGAATATTAACTGGGAGATTTCTTTCACCACCCTTCAACGAGCGGGTTTCTCGTACTGTAAACCGACCACGGACAATTGCAAGTTGGATCTTTTATCCCGTTTATCCCGCCTTTCAGTAGACCAAGATCGTGTATGAATGATTAAATATTAAACTTTTTCAAACTAGGCAGGGGGGACTCATGTCAGTTTCTTCTAGGAGGAGCGTATTAACCGGGGAGAGCCCAAGGGTCACGGGGTCTTCCCGTGTTAGCCAAACAGAGCCAGAACTAGTGGTAGCCCAGGCGTGTTATTAATTTAGGGTGGGATTGGAATCCGCGCCCTATGGCCATACTCGGGTGGGAGGGGAGAAAGTGTTCAAGTCGGGCTTAAAAGTCCTTGTCACGGTAGCTTGTGACAGGTTGTAATTTACACCAAAACTATATATAAATATATATATACCTGGGTTTGAACTGGGACGAGACTTAGATATGATAAATATAATTTATTCCTTGATAAAGGTGAACACAGCAGATTATACAATAACAGCAAAATATAGACACTTAAAGATTACGGCAAGAAAGCCATCAGGATTACAGACTGGCCACTTCTCCCATATTTCAGTTGACATCACAGCAAAACAGTCAGGATACATGCATGCATGAAGATCATTTGCATGAAGAACAATGAAGAACTTTGCATGAACAACATGGATAAAAGGGTGGCTCTGACTTATATATCATTTTAACCCTTGCATCCCAGTTTACGGCGCCGTGCCGTCTAGTAAAATCCCCTTTGACGCTTTTGAAGCTGACTTTGGGCTTCCAGAGTCCAGTGTGAAAAGTTACACTTACTCTGGTTAATTCCTTTTGTCCGTTGGGCCAAGCATAAGCAATTAGCAATTTAGCCTTTGATGACCACGCGATGTAAATTCTGGCATTCCTGCTCATTATCATAGCAGGGGGTTGCAGTTTCTCAGAACTCAACCAAAATTTCATATTTACTGCAAATCACCTCATAACTTGAGTTCAGTAATACATACAGTCAGGTGAGATATATTAATACAGTCCGTCCCACCGGACGCTCGCAGAGAGACCAAACATTACAGTGTAATATGAAAATTAATAGAGATATTAATTTCTGGCAGCCACTAAGGGCCAGATATTAAGTGTTTGTAACGGTTGGTGGCGGGGAAGTCCCACGAATACAAATATGTAGGTCTTAGCAGGTTCAGCCAAGGACATCTCATAGTATTCTTATATTTAATAAGGTTACTCATTTTGATATCCTGCTTGGGTAGCACCACCCATACCCCCATCAATAAAACCTTTTGAAGTAGGCTTGTAGCTTCTTGCATAACCAACTAGGTAATTACCTGTTGATCCTTCCTGGGTCTTGCATAGCAATTCCCCTGTGAAGCCAGGCTAAATTCTAGCAGGATGTCCTATTTAGCATCCAACTGGCCAATTCACACCTCTCTTTTGGATATGCACTTCCAGAGAGGAAGCTTGCATATCAAACGTGAATAGACTCATGAGTCAAACCATTTGGTCCTGGTACGCATTACAAAGGCAGGCAGAGGTAGTTAGCATTTGGCCTGTACATTGTAAGACTGCAAAAAGTCACTTTATCAAAAATATATGTTCCTCTTATGACAAAGTTATATTTTTAATATGTGTGTACTTGGGGGGGGGGGTTCCCCTTATGACCCAGTGGGTGTGTTATGCAGACACTGATCCCGCAACAATACATTTACACAGGGGAATAAGCATTTTCATGTTATTTAACAAGGGTTAAGTCACAGTTCTGGGCCTCAGCCCAGTTAACCCCTTGTCTCCCTGGCGAGGTTGGAGGGGGCTCTTGGGGGGTAACCCCGTTAATCCCGGGCCAAACCCTCACTATCGTCACAGTCCTGTCCCTTGAAAGCCCACTTCTGACCTGTGCTTGATGATAGCGTTCGGATCTCCTCGCTCTAACCGGGTATGTGCCCTGCGGTTCTTCTTTTCCTGGGCTCCCCGGTACGCCTCTTTTGCTCCCCATCAGCTCTCCCCCACCCCCCAGATCCAATGCTGGAGGCCCCCAACAGCCCCGAAACCCAACCCCCTCCCCCACCCAGTGCGCCCAACATAAACAGGATAATGGCTCCCGCATCCATCAGCGATACCGACACTATCCTTGCCGGAGCTCCTCTTCCATATCTTCAGGTCAGGTGACCCACTGCCTCAGCCTTCTCGCGCTGCGGAGGTGGTCTCAGCAATCAAAAGCCAGCGTTTGAGGAGGTCAACGGGTCTCTCAACCTTCCCGGTCGGGCAGTTGGTTCTTCTGGGCATTTTGGTCCGCCAGTCGCTCTGAAGCCCTGATGGGGACACATCATTTCAACGGATTACAATCGCTGTACCTCTCATTATAGGGATTGGTAGTGTCATACTCTAATATAGGTGTTGTACTAATAGCTTAGGCAATTTAGAGAATAAAGGCTAAGACATTAATGAATTACATGTGTTATAGGGACAGGTGTTTATATAAGGTTACTTACATAAGACTCCTATATCAGCATTTCAATCAAGTTTGGATTGTATTATTTATGTGGATATGACGACTTTGGTGAAAGTAACTCTCAGTACAATCACCTTATATATCCACATTTCAGACACAATTAGTGTAAACTCCATATGCAAAATCTGCAAAAAATGTCTATTAGAGGGCCGAAATGCGCTTAAGTGTAAGAGACATTGTGTGTCAAAAGAGAACGTGTTATATACTACATCCAATCTGGAAATGAGGAGTATATGTGTTCTTACCAACCTACAAGTAATCCAGGTGATATTATTTGGCGAAATCTGCAACTCAATGACTCACTAAGAGAAAATAAGATTGATGATCTCATGTGCTTTACTTAAGTCACTTGGAGGCAGTATATATACAGTGCCACAAATTATTTTTTGGAGAAAACAATACTCCGCTGATGTCGCAGTAATATTGGACTTTACCGCTTAGGTAAAATAAACAAAATAACTGCCTATACACTCTTGGCAATAAAGACAAGCAATATTACCACTCCTCTACGGGATTTTAAACATTGTTTTTATTAGAATAAATTCACATTGTCACGTATATTGATGTAATAAAATTGTATTGTTTTTGTTTTTATTAAGACCTTGATATCTCCATAGAAGCCATTGTAATTCCTAATACTTACCTTATCAGTTCTATACTATCATAGAGTGCATGCATTTGGAGGGTCTTTCTCTTGATCCCTTTGGGACCAATTTGTGAAACCATACAATTTTTTCCTCTATTGTACCTTGATTTATTATTACTTTAAGTAATTGGAGAGCAGAAAAGGATATATATGTTTTTGTTCATATAAAATAACACCCCATCTCCTCTCTTTGACCTATCTTTCCTAGAAATGGAGTATCCCTGAATGGCAATGTTTGCATCGAGAGTTTTAGGGGTTAGCCATGTTTCAGAATGTTTCAGAATGTTTGAGAATGATGGCTTTGGGTTTATGCATAAGGCACCATGCCCTTAGTTCATCCAGTTTGGGCAGCAGGCTCCAGATATTTATATGGGTGACAGATAAGCCTTTTTTGGAATTTGAAGGTGACTATTCTCAAGGGTATGGGACAGAGTTGAAAAGGGAGGGCTTGGTTTAGGTTCAATATCACCTGCTAAAGAGAGTAATAGTATGAGTAGAAATTGGAGTAGCTGCCGGCACATCTCCCCACCCCCCTGCTGGTACATCTCATCCCGCTGCCGGCACATCTCCCCCGCTGCTGTCGAATCTCCCCTCGCTACCAGCACATCTCCCCCCCGCTGCCACATCTCCCCGCGCTGCTGCCACATATCCCCTCGCTGCTGCCACATCTCTCCCCCCCCCCTCTTCTGTTAAATCTCCCCCCACTAGCTGGCACATCTCCCTCCCCCCCACCCCCTCCCCCTGCTGGCACATCTCCCCCACACATCTCACATCACACACACACACAGCCCCGATCCAGCTAAGGACACGCCCCCTCCCTTAGTAGCCACACACACCCCGCCCGCCCGCACCTGCTCAAACATTTTTACAGGACACCGGATGGAAACTTAGAATGTCCATAATTTGGGAGGTGAGTCATAAGGGAAGCTCAAAATAGTTGCGTTGACCTACAAATCCGCAGCACAATGTCCAGTAAACGTTTTGTTGTGCTACGTCATGCCGTTTGTGAGATTTCGATGCTTTGGATTTACAAATAAACAAACAAAAAACAAATGGAATAACAAACTTAGAAATATAGT